>NW_017537109.1:122819-195381 GCF_001853355.1 Bactrocera latifrons | reverse complement strand
ATTTAAGTTAATTAACCTTCTTCATGATACTGAATTTGACATAAGGCCTAAACGGCAGTGCATTTGGAAGAATTAGACAATCATATATTTAGGTAGATAGTCGATTTTGTTGTACATACACATTAAGCAATCGATATTGTGTTGCTTCAAATCGTTARTTTAACATATTTAAGCTAATTAACCTTCTTCATTTTACTGAAGTTGGCATAAAGCCAAAACGGCAGTGCATTTGGAAGAATTACACAATCATATGTTTAGGTATATAGTCGATTATCTTGTATATAAACATAATATAAACTTTGAAAATCTGGTGGTTGCTTTAGAATCGCGTGATACGCTACCATCTCTCAATGCAGTTAAAATCAAGCTGATAGAAGAAGGCGAACAAAGAAAAATAAGCAATTCTATATATACCGAAACCATGGCGCAGGCGTTCATTGCACAAGAAGGCACATGCGGTGAAAAAAGTTGTTTGGTTAACGCAAAGTCAAATGACACAGCAAGTTCAAATAGCAAAAGCAATTTCAAAAGCACACGATCGAACCTCAAATGCTATTTCTGTGGAAAAAAGGCCATTTCGCCGCACAATGCAAAGAGAAACAACGAGAACATTCTATGCAAAAAAATATAAAGAAAAATGGTCTGTTCGTCGCAATCAATGACCGATTTTTACATAGCGATGCTTGGTGCGTCGACAGCGGCGCTTCTTCACACTTATATTGCAATCGCAACATGTTCGATAAGTTTGAGACATATGAAGAATCAATCATGCTGGCGGGCGACAATAAGATGACAGCAACAGGCAAAGGGGTTGTTAGATTAAAAACAAAGAAGTTCGACGTGTGTTGATGTTCTCTTCGTACCCGGCTTGCAATGCAACTTCATATCACTTTCAAAAGCAGTAAGCAGCGTCTACATTGTGGAGTTCAGGCAAAATACAGCGAAAATTATGGACAAGCACGGGGCAATTATATTAAGTGCTAGCAAGGTCAGTGATTTGTATTTACTTGAAACAAATAAAATCAAATTGTATTTTTCGAGGAAAACTATTGATGATGCGATGAAATGGCATAAGCGTTTAGGTCACTTCACTTTTGAAAGTCTACGGGAGCTGAATAACAAAAGCATGGTGCTTGGTTTAAAGCTAAAATTATCAGCAGATGTGAAATGTACTTTGTGTATGTCTAGCAAATGCAGTCAACGGCCGTATCAAAGTGCACTAAATTCAGCAGCAGAAGTGCTGGGAGTGGTACATACCGATGAGTGCGGCCCTATCAACAAAACGTCTATCGGCGGTGCGCGGTATTTTTTGACATTCACCGACGATAAAACTCGYTACATTTTTGTTTATTTTTTGCGACACAAAGACGAGGTGTTTGAGAAATTCAAAGAGTTTAAGGCAATGGCAGAGTGCCAAACAGGCAAAAAATTKAAAGTGTTAAGAAGCGACAAGGGAAAAGAGTTTGTCAACAATGCTTTTGATGAGTTTTTGRAATCAAATGGCATATTACGTCAGCTGACGGTCCCCTATACGCCACAACAAAATGGGTTAGCGGAGAGGCTAAACCGTACGCTTATCGAAATGGCACGGTGTATGATGCTCGACGCTGGCGTTGAAGAATCATTGTGGGCCGAGGCAGTGCATACAGCAGCATACTTGAGAAACCGATCACCAACTAAAGCGTTAGGCACGGTGACGTCATACGAAGCATGGCATGGTCGCAAACCAACAGTGGCGCATTTACGGGCATTTGGGTCATATGCGGTGGCTCTTGATAAACGTCAACATGATAAATTCAAACCAAAGGGGAAGGAATATACAATGGTTGGCTACGCAGATACAGCAAAGGCATACAGATTGTATGATCGGAAATCAAAATGCCTAATTGTAAGCAGAGATGTATACTTTATAGAAAGGGCAGAACATACGCAACATTCAGACACAGCATTGATTGAGGGTATTGTTACAAATGCTGACGCAAGAGCGAATGATATCAGTGTTGAGATTTATGATACGCAGTCAAATAAAAATGTTGACCCTGACGAAGTAGGTTCCGATGATTCACAGTCAGAGGGAAGTAACGATGATTTTGAATCAGCACAAGAAAAGTTAGTGGCAGCGAAAAGGTTGCCAGGCAGGCCAAAGTTTATTCGTACTGAAGCTGTGGTAGGCCAAGAAAGGTATACAATTATTTAAGGTTAATGACTACAGACGAAGTTAAGATACCAAACACAGTCGATGAAGCGTTATCTAGTGAACATTCAGAACAGTGGTTTAACGCGATGAAGAGACGAATATGATGCGCTGCTCAAGACTAAAATATGGGAGCCCATAGAGCTTCCTAAAGGGCAAAAGGTTGTGAGAAATAAATGAGTATTCTCTATTAAGAGGAATAAAGAAGGCATTATTCAGCGTTTTAAAGCTAGGCTGGTTGCGAAAGGGTGTTCGCAAATTTATGGCGTTAATTATACAGAAACATTCTCTCCTGTTGTTCGCTATAGTACCATTAGGTTGATATTTGCTATTGCAGCAGAATACGAATTACATTTACACCAAATGGATGTCTCTACTGCTTATCTAAACAGCGAATTGGATGATGGAATTTTCATGTATCAACCAGAGATGTTTGTAGACCAGCATTACCCAAACCACTGTTTAAAGTTAAAGAAAGCTCTTTACGGGCTTAAACAGTCAGGTCGGCAGTAGAATATTAAATTAAATTCCATGTTAAAAGAAATTGGCTTCAAGCAATGTGAAAGTGAGCCATGTGTATACATTAACCATCATAAAGACCAGATTAACATAATCGCAGTATATGTGGATGATCTGTTAATTGCCTGTTCCGATATCAGTTACATGCAGCATATTAAGCGTTTGATTGCGGAAAAAATTAAAGTAGTAGACAAGGGCCAAGTTCAACATTTTTTAAGCATGTAGATCGAACGAGATGGCGAAACTGGGGCAACCACTATATGCCAAAATGGGCACATTAAAAGATTACTACGCGAACAAGGCATGGAAGATTGTAGACCCATCTCCATCCCATTAGACCCTAGACATATGGTTAGTTGCGAGGACGAAGCTTGCAAAGTGGCTGACCAGTCACAATACCAATCAATTATCGGTTCGCTTATATATATAGCTGTGTGCACGAGGCCGGATATCTTGCACTCAGTGTGTAAGCTTGCACAGCGTAATACAAAGCCACATGCGGAGCGGAGCATTTATCATTTTAAGTATCAACTCAAGACAAAAAATTGAAATACTCTAGGACCTGTAAACCAATTGAATGTTTTTTGGACGCAGATTGGGGCGGCGACGTAGGTGATCGCAAGTCGTATACAGAATATGCCAGCATCATGGCAGGTGGAGTTTTTTCGTATGAATCTAAAAAGCAATCAACAGTAGCCCKCAGTAGCACCGAGGCCGAGTATATGGCTTTGACATGTGTTGTTAAAGAAGCCGTTAATTTAAAGCAATTACTTCGAGAATTATATATACCGTATCCTGAAGCGATGATCGTGAATTGTGATAACTTGAGTGCGATGAATTTGGTAGAGAATCCCGTCTATCATTCACGCAACAAACACAATATCGATATCAGATATCACTATATCAGAGACATCTATCGAGCAGGCGAAATTGAACTAAAATACTGTAGCAGCAGTAATATGATTGCCGATATTTTTGCTACGAATTTAGCAAGATCAACTCATGAGAAACTTACTGAATTATTGGAGTTGAAATAAATATCACATATTAATGTTGCACGAATATGCTCATTGAGGAGGCGTGTTGGAAGGCAACCCTGTCAACTCACATATTCATGCAGCCCTGCATTTTTTCATTTTTTACTTTAAATGTACTTTTTCTATCTCACTTGCGTTTTGACTTTGAACCAATAAACTTCATTTTTGTACTTTAATGTCAAAAGCAATATTACAGAACCGTTTTATTTGAACCGGGAATATTCCACAAGGTACGACCTTCCAACAAGAACTATTCGCCATAACAGAGGCATTAAGAATATTACGACATTATCTATATGCAGTACAGGACTTGGAAATCCATACAGACCATCAGCCAGTGGCATTCGCATTGTCTGAAAAAATAAAATCGCAGAAATGAAAAGATGGAGAGCTTTCACTGAATAGTTTATAAGTCAGGAGCAACAAATGTAGTTGCTGACGTATTGTCAATATATATTTTAACAAATAAAGATGAACTAAGTCATTCAGGCAATTCCATAATAAGAACCCAACATTCTGCGGAAAACAGCGATGAATACCAAAATCATGAAACAAAAAAGCCTTTAAATCATTTGAAGCAACAAATCGTTATCTGTCTTGGAGACAATTCTCATTTTAATAACAAAAGATTTCTGATTAAATACGACATACCAGAAAGAATAGCTGGTATGTTAAAAGAGTATATAAATAGTTACTGGAATATTCTGCAAACGTAAATTGGTGTACGCAATAAAAAACAGTTTGAAAGAACATATCCGACATCAAATTTGTATATACGAAATTATTCCCGAACGATATTACTAATAAAGGAGACAAAGATGCAATAATCGAAAAAAACAAACTAGAGCGCATGGAAATTATAAGAAAAATTTGGCACAAATAAGGCCTCAATATTATTGGTGTTTAATGACAAAACAGTTTGAACAATATGCGGAAAATTGCAGCACACAAATAAATATGAAAGGCACCCAAAACAAATTGCAATTAAAATTTCTTACGTGCATTGATTCTTATTCCAAATTCCAACCATAAAATATATTGACAACAAATCGAATTTAGGAGAAAAATTTTTAGAATTTTTACAATCGTTCGTATATGTAAGTAATTCAATCAAATTTTTAATGGATCGACTAAATATACAAATTTATTACAATACACCATGACATAGCACTAGTAATGAACAAATAGAAAGAGTTTAATCGACATTAATAGAAATTTCAAGATGTTTAAAACAGAAATATAGTCTAATAAATAACTTTGAGAGCGGCCCAACCATATAATAACACAATACACTCAGTAACAGGTAAAACACTTTTTGATATTTTATTTAATAAAGGATCCCTCGAAGTGTTAAAAGGCTCATGAAGAAGAAATAATATATATTAAAATATATATGGCTAAAGTAGTAAATTAAATTCAAAATATAAAAAACAAATAGTTGCAGAAGACTTAGAAAATAAAGCAAAAAATACAAAATAAAAATAGAATAATACATAATAATAATAAGACAAAATTAAAGTTAATTTCATTCTCTAATAGTCACAATGAAGACATTTTTACAGATTTCGTTGATACTTTCATATATCAACGATATTATATAAGACATAATTGACGACAAAAGAGAAAACTACATACTTGTAGAGGAAGAAGATGCAGCAATTTTTTTAACTTACGGATTAATATACCGTTTAACAAATTTATCATTATTTAAAAATGATCGAAAAATTGATAACCAACGAAGAAATAATATTAATTGATAATTCAAGTCTAGACTTTCAAATGCATATAATAGAAACATTAGTAAGATAACTAAAAATTTACAAATTTACAGACCAAAAACAGGCATCACTGAATAAGGCACGGTATGGAAATGTAGTAATAAACATTGTAAATTTCAGAAGTAATATTGTTAATAATCATACAAAAGACAGAGTATATTTGATAAATTTTGAAGGTAATGTATCAGTTAATTAATGATACAAAATATAGAAATCTTACGTGAAATGTTTTTAAATATATATAAAAACAGAAAAATTTAAGTTATATAAAATAATATATTGAAACAACAAATATTGATTTAAGATTTGAAAATTTTTATATGCTAACCCCAATGAAAAAGGAAATATTTAGTATTTTATTACTGATAATCATATTAGGCTATTTTATGACCAAAGTATAACATGTATTATTCTAAATATTAAAACTAAAAATTGAAAAAAAAATAAAAAGAAAAACTTTTGATAAAATTATCAACACAAATTATTAACTTACAGAATATAGTTTCGAAGGCGGGAAACTTTGATTTAAAGGTGGGGGCGTTAATGCCACCAATAGTTACCAGTACTTATACTATTATAAAACAAGTAAGCACTTTCAAACAGGTAAAACTACAATTTTTTGGATTGGGCGACGAATGATAAATTTCTACCTTCTTTAATGGGACAGCATCTATTACATGAACAGTTGTTGCGGTGGTACACTGTTTTCATGGATAAGAACCATTGGGTACTTACCAACATTTCCATTGTCAATATTCCACTTTGCTCTCGATTCAGGATCGTTTATATAGTCGCATAACTAAAGTTTCCAAAATATTTGTTTGATATTTTTGGCAGTTACTTGATTTCATCTATTGACTTGATTGACGCTGTTAGCTCCTGTCTGCTCCGGAAGACGGTGAGATACAGAGGTGGTCGAAAGTATTTACACAGCGAATTTTTTTTTGCACATTCCATAGAAATTGCGTCCTCTTGTTTTCGTTGTTTTTGATGTGCAAAAAAATGATATGTTGTTTTAAACCTTGATCTATGCGCTATCGACTTAAGTCAATTTAGTACAGATAATGGTACATAGGACGGTAGTCAAAAGTATTTGCACACTTTTTTAGTGGGTTAAAAGTAGTTACACATTCCGAATTATCATTTATTCTTGAATTTGGTTTGAGTCCAAGCAGTGGTTCAATCGTAATAGACTAAAACTGCAACAAAATTTAAGAATTATAAATAAAATGTCGAAAACAAAGGAACATATCCCTCGGATATTGTTGCAAAGTTTAAAAGTGGCGTTTGAGCTTCGGAGTTAGTAAATTGCTTCAAAATATCAAGGCAAACGTTTTACAATTTAGTTTAAAAGAAGGAAAATAATAATTGGTTGGACAATTTAAAAGGACAGGGCGGAAACCGGTGATGACTCAAAGTGAATGTCGAAAATAAATAAGGGCAGTCATAMAAAGTCCAACAATAATTCTTGTTATAATTGCATCAGCATCAAATCAATTTATCGGAAAATAGTCAGTGATACTACACTTCGCCGGAGACGCCTGTTATTTACTTTCGAGTACATCCAAAAGGTCACACAATTTTGGTACAATGTACTGTGAACAGATGAACCTGCACAGCAACAACAACGACACGATTTCTGTTGAATATGCAAAAAATGTTCGTTGTGTAAATACTTTTGACTACTCTATCCATAGACCGAGAATTTTGAACTGCTTCTATTTCTACAAGGGCTGCAATGAGTTCCTCATATGTTAACTTGGTGTTTATTGCGCTACAATCGAAATGTCCTTTGGCTGATTATTGTTATAATCATTATAAATATTGTGTATAATTATTTTAAACTTCGATCTACACATTTCTGTGTTAACAATTTCCGTGTCAATGTCATTGCTTTTGCCATTTGGACCATTCAGGACCAATAAACCAAATTGAAGTTGCGAGTTCAAATGGTATATTTCCTCTGGATACAATGTCTGCTTTACATTGGCACATGTCTCCAACAAGCATCCACAGTCAAATTCTGAATTTCCGATACTCTATTACAAAGGTTGAAAGTGTACTCGAATGTATTTAAAGCCAACGAAGATCAAAGTTTTTCCTGAAGGCGAGCAAGTAGTAGTGCACCGCAAAATTCTAATTTTGTGAGTCTTTCTTCAATATTTCTTTATATACTGGATTTGCTTTTTTTTAAAGCATAACAATAAGTTATAAAATCATAAATCTACTTAAAAGCTAGACAATCTCAAGCAAGTGATTGAACCGCTTGGTGATACGTTGCTCTTTAATACGCAGGCATAGGCGTGTTTGATCGCAGTAATGTCCTAAAGCATTAACCAATGGATTTGGATGATCTCGGAAATTCGATATATGTTTCATTCTGCTGTCCTCTACTTCTCTCTTTATCATAGGAATACCAAGATCTTTATAGATATTTGCATTACGCATGTACCATGGTACACCTGTGATTGTTCTAAGCATTTTCGATTGGAAGCTTTTTATTATATCAATATCGATTGCATAGGTCGTCCCCCACAGTTGATTGCCAATGGTTTACACTCTGGAGGTAGAATTTTATATATAGACCTTCATGTCACACCTTATCAAATGCCTGAGTTACGTCTAGATACATTACTGAAYAGTACTCTCTATGCTCACATACTTTACTTATTTCGTTAGTAATTATATTTACTTGGTTTCGCGCGAACAAGAATTGGTGCGTTGCTATTATATTATTTTCGTGGAAAGGAGACATCTTTTATACTAACACTTCTTCAAGTATTTAAGAAAAACAAAGTAGAAAACTGATGACGACTATGTGTCTTTCCCAGGTTTATCTGTGACTTTTTCCATGAAATTAGATTGTATCCAAAACTAAGAATTGCATTGAACAGCAAAGAGAGCACCTCTCCAGCAATATTTGGTAACTCAATTAGCTTTTTTTGTTATAATGTTATCTTGTCCTGGCGACTTTTATGAATCTAATAATTTCGGAGGGTGAAGTCTTAAAAGACTCGAGCGACTCGTTAGCTATGTCGGCTGAGATTGAGAGCTTACAGTTCTCCTTTGGGCAATTAGGTTGAAATACCTTTTCTAGGAGATTTGCAAAACAATTGGCTGTTTCTTCGCCAACTTGGGCCAACATGCCATGTTGGCATGGATTTTAGAGCTTTCCAAAGGGAACTTCATCTGCGTAATCTGCGTCATCTGCGTCATCTGCGTCTTTATATACAAGTCAGTGCAGATTTCTTCTTCACGTTTCAGTGCCTTTTATAATTTATGTACAGCAAATTTCAATTGAAGCTGTGTGGAGGAGGAGAGATTTATCCGCCATTCACGTCTTGCTCGCCTTTTTACAATAACAAGCTTATCTATTTCTCCATTAATTGTTTTTCTGAGAGCAAGCGGCTTGCAGCTTTTATTTGATGTTGCTAAGAGAGCGCCGTTAGTTATTATATCATTGAGTTCACTCATGCTTTCGTCAATATCTCTTTCCGTATTTATTTTGTATTCAATATTAATATAGCTACTCACGTATTTTTTTTATTTTAAGCAATCCGTTTTATAAGAAGCCAGACTCACTTTTGGATCAACGAATATTGGTTGTTTCCATAGCTTTATTTGTACAGGAGAGTGATCAGAAGATAGATCAGTATATGTGTCAGCTGTTATCTGCGATTTATCTATATTTTTGATTACAGCAAAATCATTTAAATCTGGTCTTTTTTACGATCACTAGGCCAATATATCGGCTTACCAGGAGATATTATATCAAGGTTATTGTGCATATCTATAATAGTGTGACACAGTTGTCCTCCTTTCGGATTTACTAATCGTTGCATTGTAATCTCCACCTGTGATTTTGTATAGGTATTGTTGTAGCTAGAATGTGGGATGTAACATGGGGTTCTAGTGCGTGGTGATGTGATTTTTTGTTTGTTTTGGACCGTAAGGAGGGTTTAAAATGCCTTCGCACCGCCTTCCACTAAAAAGCTCCTGCCTTCTGTCATGGATTTTTTCCCCTACCCCGGGACCTACTTCAGGGCAAAGTTTCCAATATGGACCTATTAGAGGGCAATTTCTACTCTCCCTGCATCCAGGGATGCCTACGATTTTGCAGCCAGCATCAAGCTATTTGGCTCATCTTCTATTGGGAGTCCACATTCATGTCTCTTTTTTAGCACGTAGAATATGTTTCACGTACCCGGCAATTATTTTTTTAGTTCTCCGAGCTGGTTTTCTAAAGTTGTTCGTGCTTCTTTCAGTCGGTGGCACTTGAAAAAGATATGGTTTGCATCATCTAGCGGTTCGTGAGGCTGGGCTTTCTGTTTTCCCATGTTGTATAGGTATTTCTGTGACCGGGCAGCATCTGTGTTGTGTAGTAATTTTCCTCACATCTCTATTTCTGTAATCAATTTGGTGGTCCATCTTCCTTTGCTCTGCTTTGTCCACCGATCTTTCCAGAGTTCAAAGGTTTGCTTCCTCGCCTGTTGTCTTATGGGCATGTGTATTTCTATTCCGTCTTTTTTCCATAGCCAGAGTTGTATTCTCTCTTTTGCGAGAAGGTCTATTGCGATGACGCCGCTTGTCACTAGCACTGCTGGTTCGGATACTGTGCGGTACGCCGAGGCGACTCTCAGGGCTGCTGTCCTCTGCATTTTAGCAAGCATTTTCCTTCTATGTTTTACGTTTAATGTATCGGCTCATATTTCGCTGCCGTATATAAGCACTGACTTTCTTTTGTCCATAAGCGATTTCCCTACTTGCAAGTAGGCCTCCGGTGCTTGCCATAAGTCTTGATAGCGACATGGTAATATTGGCTGACCTTTTTTCAGCATGTTGTATTTGAGCCCAGTACGTCAATTTGTTGTCCACTCTTATTCCTAGCTATTTTAGGGCTTTCGTCGTTTGAATTGTTTCCGAATGAACTTGCATGTTTACCTCCAGCGGGATGTGTTTCCTTGTGAGCAGCTTTAAATCCTTATGCTCTTCCATTCCGCTTTTTCCTCTTCCTCTAGTTCTTGTATATCGTGGTCTTTTGCGCCGGTAAGTTTGTCTAAGAATTCGGATTTCGTCCGTCCACCAGTAAACTGCTTTCTTTGGATGTTCGCCTTTTATTTTGGACATTGCTACTTTACATGCCTCAATGATGGTGCTCAGAGTTGCGTGGACAATCAGCCGAGCTTTGCTACTTGCATTGCACGTAGCGTTTGCTACGTGTTGCACGTCATGACGTATGCTTTGAAGCACCTCCGCATTGCTGCGGCCCTTTGCCGGTTTGAATAGCACTGCTTCTGGTCGAACTCTAGTTCTGGATGCCCGTTTCTGCTTCTGGAGCTTGTCATTTTTTTTGTCCTTGAGTTTGCTCTTCGCTTTGATGTCGTTTTGCCTGCTACTTCCTTTTTCCTTTTACTACGTTCCACACAGTATTTCCGGGTCCTCCCCCCATTTCCTCTGACTCCTGTTCTTTTGGAATTGGTGCCGTTCGTTTAGAAAGAGCTGCCACCGCCGTTGAAACATCGGCTTGTTCGTTAATATCGAAAAGTTCATCTAGCTCCGATATCCTGCTGCACTTTAAAAGGGGTCCCCGCTTCAAGCCGCTATCTTTGCTCGATTGTACAGACGCATTTTCTGTCCCTATAGTTATCTACATACATATGCATTGCAGGGAGGCCACACGGGGTTGACAAGAAACCTTATGGGAATTCCTGTTCAGAGCCAGGACCATAGCACTAGTTAGGATTGAAATCAACTGAGCCTGTACCGCCGACCTGATGGCGACGTAGCATCGAACGTACTTGAAGCCCTGCCAAAGTTTTAACAGGACGGAGGCGCCTATTACATTACCCTGAAAGCTGTTCCTGCAAGATGTCACTCTTGCATACTGAGATAACAGTATGCCAGAGCCGTTAGCCCAAGTTCAACGTTTCCAAATCGTGTGTCAAAATCGAGGTGATGTTCCAACCTTGGCAACCCTGGAGCGAAGTGAAGAGAATTGAAGTGTGATCGAATAATATTCAATAAGTTAAAAATTTTAAAGATTTACAACAATGAAATTAAACAATTTGCTTCTACACGGAAGTACATTTTACGTAGATTGCCACTGGAAGTTGAATTGCGGTGAGATAATCGAGTGGATAGGCTGTTTCACCTGCTAAAAGTTTCTCAGCGGATGTAAGGCAACCTATTATCGTTTTATTTTTTTTCTTTCTCTTATTGGACTTTGACCAGCAAAAAGGAATCTGAAAAGTCACTACCTAGTATAAGCTTTATTTGTCTAATACAAGAACCAATTATATTTGCGTTATTTATATTTAAGCTTTTACCTGTATTAGATCAGCCTAGAAGTAAACAAATAACGAAATAAATGCTGAATCGTATGCAACAGATGAGGAAGAACTGATGATATCGGGTGACTGTGAATATCAAAAAACATATAACATTACGAATTTTGAGGCAAAAAAAGCATTTACTATCAAGCTTCTAAATAATAATACATATAAAATCAATACATCAGACTCTGATGATTATAAAAAGTTAACCAAAACTCTGTCTACACAGAACTTACCGTGGTTTTCTTATGAAAATAAGCAATCTCGTCCAATTAAGGTAATGGTTAAAAATTTACATCACTCAAACGAGCCAAAGGCTATAATATCAGACCTTCATAAGTAGGGATTTAAAGCTATAAACGCAGTCAACAAACTGAAGTGGAAAACGAAAGAGCCGTTAGATATGTTTCTTCTTACTTTCGATGCAACAGAAAATATAAATAMCATATATGCAATAAAAACCATATTGCATTCCGTTGTTCTCATTGAGGGCGTACAGCAGGCAAAGCGCATACCACAATGCAAATTGTGTAAATTTTATGGACATACTCACAACTACTGTTCAAAGCAAGCAAGATGTGTGAAGTGTGCGGGAAAGCATAAGACCATAGAGTGTCAAAAACCTAATCACAATCAACCAAAATGTTGTAACTGTGGTGAGGCTCATCCTGCTAACTACAGAGGATGCGTAGTTGCGAAAGTACTGGTAAAAAGTAAAACGACCCACGTCCTAAAAGCTCGGTTGAAAAATATACCAAAATCCTATATAATAAGAAGCAACATAAAACACCACGAAAAAAAATCGCATATCTACAGACGAATTTCAAGCAAAAGCGGTCACGATAGAAGTGCCAACAACATTACAGCAATTTACAGTCCCCCAAGACATCAAATAAAATGTCATAGCTACATATGTAGAATTGATTAACAGCCATAAAAACCGATTTATAATGGGTGGTGATTATAATGCGAAACATACTCACAGGGGCTCGAGTCTTATAACCAAAAAGGGCAGAGAGTTATTGAAAGCTCTTCAATTGACTGGGTGCAGTATCATGTCTACTGGAATACCAACTTATTGGCCAACAAATCCACTAAAAACACCAGATCTTATTGATTTTTTATTACAAAACATATCTCCTCAAATTATATGTGCATAGAAAACGGTTTGGATATGACCTCTGACCATTCACCAGTTTATTTAACACTACACGAAAGTGTTGTTATTAAGGAACCTCCACTTTCGCTAACAAATAAAAATACTGACTGAGAATAATTTAAGCAAATGCTATCCAAAGTTGATAGTCACGTAAAAATAAGTTGTAATTCTGAACTAGATAACGAAATCATGAATTTGACAAATTCCATTCAATGCCAATTAAAAGAAACGTCACAACAGGTCATAAGTATATCAAAGAAATTAAAGAAATGGTAACAGAAAAACGCCGATTACGCCGAAAATGGCAACAAACAAGATCTTCATCTGACAAAAGTTGTCTTAACAAATTGTGTAAAATACTTACCAATAARATAAAGGCATTTAAAAATATAACTCTCAGCTATTATCTGAAAAGTTTATCTAACGACCATAGGAATGATTATTCACTTTGGGAGTGTACAAAAAAWTTTTCTCGACCCGTAACTCAACATCATCCAATCAGAAAAGCAGAACAGACATGGGCCAAGAGCGATATCGAGAAAGCAAATATAATATTTTTTCGGCATACCTTGAAGGTGTCTTCAAACCATAAGACACATCCAATGTGATGAGGTATGTGCAGAAATAAAAAAACTGAAATTTACAAAATCGTCCTCACAACGTTATATGTAAAATTGCTGTCATAATGAATGGTACTATAAATCTTCAGTATGTATCTATTTATTGGAAAACTGCAGAGGTGATTATGTTTAATAAACCTGGTAAGCCAGCGCATATAATTACTTCATATCGGCCCATATCTCTCTTGCCAATACTCTCAAAACTATTGGAAAAAATGCTTTCTGTGCGTATTAACAACATAATTGAAGAGAGGAAGCTGATACCGGCGCATCAGTTTGGCTTTCGAAAAAATCAATCCACTATTGATCAAGTACATAGAATAACTCGAGTCATTGAAAATGCCTTCGAAGACAAAAAAGTTTGCTCGGCCATTTTCCTCGACGTGTCTAAAGGAAGAATTAGAAATAAAATTCAGAAACTTTTATTGGCTATTGGGTAGAAACTCTGCATTATCCATATATAACAAAATTGTAGTCTACAAGCAGGTGTTCAGACCAGTTTGGACTTGTGGGATACAACTTTGGGGCTGCTCAAGCCCTAGCATTGTTGCACAAATCTAGTGATTTCAAAACAAAGTTTTAAGATGCGCCGTCAATGCGCCTTGGTATGTTCGCAGTCACGATCTTGAACGCGATCTCGGAATTGACTCAGTTGCTGCATCAATCAAAAAATGTGCAAAGTCTCATATGGAAAGACTTTCTGACCATGTGAACACTGGAGCCAGGGCTCTTGTCATTCGAAGTGAATGGAAAGAAAGGCCTAAGCGCAAAAAAACGTATCACCTTATCCAGTAACCAGATTCTCTGTAACGCGTACGCAGAGCACCATTAATTATTTTGTATTATACAATAAGCAAACCAAATTGTTCGTTAGTTTATTTTATGTTAACTAGTTACAATGGCATTGATATAAAACAAGAAGTTGAGGTTCTACTACGTTGCGTGATTTCTTTCTTTGTCTTTCTGTGCTGTGCTCTTTAGTTGGTGGATGTATTTGTTATTTACGACTAACCTGCGTTTCTGCCATCTGTTGCCCCGGCCATTACAGCATTTACAGTTAAGCTCAAATTTATGTTGGTTAATACCGTTAGCACTCCATAAACAAATATTCTGAGCTACTACTATTAATTCTAACTCAGTTAAGGGAATAAAGGTATTTGAATTAGAACATTCGTTGTGGGGACCAGTTAAAAAGGTTTATCCTATTGCTCAATATCTTGGATTGTTCGATCTGTAATGGCTTCCTGAATTTGTTCTTTTTGTGGGGTTTACTGTGATTTAGAAACATTTTATTTAATCGACTATATTTATTGCTATTTTCTTTTTAAGATTTTTATAAATCGGGTAGTTATAAATTATAAATAAACTTAAAATTAACCTGCCAACGAGTTGTGTTGTTGTTGTAATTTTTGGAAAGAACTTTATTGAGCAACAATGATATTGTTTATTTGCAGAATATTGTTGAATTGTATTTCTAATATATTTTGTTAGCTACGACAACTTTGTGTTAGTATATTTTATTAGGTATGCTGTACAGTTGGACGCTTTTATAATTTCGGCACTCGCTCAAATTGGACAAAATGTTCTGTACCAACATAATATAGTACACTGCTTAATTTGAACACACTGTTTTTTGTAAGTTGGACAAAATTTGAAAAGAATTATAATCCTTTCTATTGTGAATAATACATTTGATATGTAAGCATATTTGTATGCTAATTTTTTTTGCGAAATATGTATCAAATTATTATGGAACGTACGTGAGGTTTCATTCAATCTGTTAATTAATTCTTTGTTCACAAGCCATTTAGTGTCACCGTGTCACAGTATTTTTTATAATGGAAAAAATTAAATATAGTGCAATGAATCTTAGTTTTGGAAGATGTAGTACAAAAAGAAATTCACGAACGAATGTTAAAACTGTATAATGATTGTTCACTTACAATTAGAACAGTAGAAAGATGGGTTGCTGAATTTAACCCTCTAACAGGTAAGACCGCCCTGAGGCGGCCTTTAATAAATAGTCCCAAACTCATAAGAAATTTTATTTTTGTCTACAACTGTTATAAGAACCGATGAATAATACACCAACTCATATTTCCTTAATATCATCAAATGTATTGTGACGTTTCGTTTTTTTTGTTATCGTCAGTTGAATGCCAAAAATTCAGTGTTAAAGTTCAATTAATTCCAACGCCGATTATACAATTTTCAAAGTTAAAATAAAAAGTATTTTATCGAAATATTCTTTCCGAATAATTATTATTATTTTTTTTTATTAAGTAAGCTATTTTATTTTATGTTAATATAATTTTTAACAAAAAATAAAAAGTATTTTGTGTTTTAAGAACACAAACATGAAGACCGCCTCAGGGCGGTCTTGCCTGTTTACGCGAAATTTTTCTTAGGTATTTCTTTGTTTGCGAGGTTTTTTTTAATTTTTATTTTTTTAAAAATGGAGCATAGAAATGACAGGAAACTTAGTGATGAAGGTTGCTCCAATGAATGGAATTTGTTGAAATAGGCGAGGATGATAGTGATTTTAACAGTGACTATTAATTGGACAACCGCGATTATATGATATTTCAGCGTGTATTCGGAAAATGAATGAAGCAACTGATTAATTTATACAAACCACTGATATGTTCTTGAATATAAGTTCAATTGATGATATACGTGTAGGATCATCAACGCTTACTCAAATATCTGAAGCATCTTTATCTACCGCAGCAAGGTCGTTTACAGCAATATATTTAAAAAGAAAACCACGATCTCCATTACCAACCCTGGAAACTACTGGTCCCTTAGTCATTTTCTCTTCTCGTTGTTTTACAGGTTCAGATTTATGGTTTTTATTCAAAATTTGCGCTTAATGTGAATGTAGTGGCTTTCCGCGGTAACTCACGCTTACCGCCACGTATCACAAACCTTGACACTAGACACATGTGTAGCATAAAATTAAAACATCATCTTCGGCAGTATATGCCCACAAGTGGGGAATAAAATTGTTCGTCTTGTGTGAGTCCATTGGATTTGCGTATCGCTTCGAAGTCTATAACGGCGCTGGCGTTAACATCTTTTTACCAAGTCAGCCGGATCTTGAAAGTACTGTAAATGTATACCACTATGACAAACAATACCTGATTTTGCTAATCACATCCTCTACATCGACAATTTCTATATATCGTTACCTTTGTTGGTATATTGACGTGCAAGGGTCATCTACAGTTTGGGCACGATACGAGCCAACCGAATACCAAAATGGAAGTTTCCGTTCGATAAGGATGTAAAGACGAAAAAAGAGGCTGTTCAATTGAGTACGTGGGTACTGCATATGATGTCGATATTAACACGGTTTTGTAGAAAGACAACAAGACAGTTCGATTGGTATCAACTTACGTTGGCATTCAGTCATTTGAAAGAGAAAATGAAAAAGAGCAATCGGCCAAAGTTGCAAGATACGATCGAAAACAAAAGCAGCATATTGAAATAGATAGCCCCCAAATTATACAGGAATATAATAGCCATATGGTTGGAGTAGACTTAATGGATAGACTTATGGGTCAATACCGTATCTCGAAATCCGATAACATGGCTTTTTTACCATTTCGTAGATATAGCTGCGACAAATTGCAACAACATTCTATCAGCACAAGATAATAAGCTATTAAAGTTGCCCGAGTTCCGTAAGGAAATTGCTGATGGTATTGTCGCTTACAAACTCAATCCTTGTTCTGGTCGGCTAAGTTTCACACCATCAACACCCGTAGAAAAGAAACTAAATGTAGAAAAAAGAGCAGAACATCCAGTCACTCATGTCTGCTTTCATCAGTATGGTCACTTTCCCAAAGATGGTGGAAAAAGAAAACGTAAATTGTACTTAAATTCAGAAACGCAGAGTTTTTGTGCCAAATGTAAACCAAATTAATGCCACTCAACTAAGTAAAACAGTTTTTCTGATAATCATCACAAAAAGTAATAAACTTTGGCGTTCCCTAGTTATTGAAATTCTTCTATTGTTTTTTTATTTTTTTTTTTCTTTTGAAATAAAATGAATTTTTAATTGAAACCACCTATTTCTTTATTTTGAAATAAACCGGCAAGGCTGCCCTGAGGCGGGCTTCAGATTATTCTGACTTGTAAGCACAAAAAATGAAAAAAACTCAATATGATGATATTTTTGAGGTTTATGGAGTCTAATTACCTTAAAAAAATTCCCAACCTTTTCCGTCCACGATTTTAGTTTTGACTGTTAGAGGGTTAAACGAGGTCATACAGCCTTGAAGACGGTCCAAGAGAAGGACGTCCAAAACGCGCATCAACACCAGAAATCATGGCCAAAACACAGGATATATTTTTGGAAGAACGCCATTAGGCAGTGTGAGTCATATTTTAAGTGAAATTTTGGGTTTTAGAAATCTGTGTGCACAATGGAACAAAAACATTTGGAGCGTTTGAAAAAGGATAAAGTTGAGTTTGTGCGTCGATTCGTCACTATGGATGAGACTTTATTGTTTTTTTAGATCGAGGGAAGTAACAGTTTTTGGAATAAGCAATAGCTTAAGAAAGTAGGAAAATATTGTCTGCAGCTTAAGTGTAATATATAATGTTTATAAATATAATTTTTGTAGACATGTTCACAATTTATCCATCGCACATTTCATAGGCCAAAAATAAAAAGATAAAAGTTTGAAATTTACCGCTGTTTGTGTCAAAGCTAATTAAATGAGACAATAGAAACAGACGGATTGTGCAGTGAAAATAGCTTCAAAATTATCTCTTATAATAAATTAAGTTACAATGAAATAATGTTTATTCGCCATAAATCGAAATAAATATTAAGAAGAAAGGTATTATTACATAGCATAGTGGTTTAATATAAAAATATGTTGCTCTTTATTTTAAAACTATTGTTTTATAAGTTCAGTTTTGAGTGGTATGTTTTTCTTTATACATCAATTTCATGTAAACAAAAAGTTGTGATCTCTGTCTTGCCCTTAAATGAGTATATGCTTATGATTTCAGTTGCTCCTCTCTTCGTTATTCATGTTGTTCTACCAAACATGCTATTTTTCGTGTGTTAGTTTTCCTAATTTTTYGTACATACGTACAAGTAAAATTGATTATTTTTTATGTTTTTTTCGTGATATATACTTTAGTTTGGCTTTTATTTCATCATTTTTTCAGTTTTATCAAATGTTTGTTTTATACTTACCTTTATGCATGCATATTATATCGGTGTAAACTTTGATGCCTATATATTTTGCTATGCAAAACATGACCCAAGATTTAATAAAATCACAAAACCAAATGCTGCAAAATTGATTAAGTAAAAAATGAGCTTACTAAATATCTGTATACGGAATGCTAACGGTGTTAACCAACATAAATTAGAGATTATCAGATTTCGGTCTGAAAAGGATATAGATGTAATGCTTATTTCAGAAACTCGTCTAACAAATAAAAATAATTTCAATATACCGGGATTTAGACTATATGTTACAAATCATCCCCATGTGAAAGCGCATGGTGGCACGGAAGTGTTGATTATAAATCGATTAAACCACTATGCTGTAGAATCTCATACACCGCCACAATTACAAGCTACAACAATATCACTAAAAAATCGGTCGGCGTTGTGACTTAAAACTTACTGCTATATACTGTCCACCTCGTTTTAAAGTTACAGGAATTAAATTTACAGACTTTTTTCGAACACCAGGTCAAAGATTTCTAGCAGGTGGAGATTACAGTCCAAAATACACATAATGGGGCTCACGTCGTATTGACCCTAAAGGACAACAGCTGTATCAAACTGTTATAAATAAGCACAATAACCTTGAAATTATATCTCCAGGTAAGCCGACATATTGGCCTAGTGATCGTAAGAAAATACCAGATTTAATTGATTTTTCTTTAATCAAAAATATAGATAAATCGCACATAACAGATGATACATGTACTGCTCTATGTTCTAATCACTCTCTTGTACTAATATAATTGTGTGAACAACCCATATTCGTTACTCCAAAAAAAGGGTCTAATTTCTTATAAAACGAATTGGCTAAAATATAAAAAATAGTCAGTAGTCACATTAATATTGAGTACAAAATAAATACAGGAACATTGACGAAAGCATAAAAGAATTCAATTATATAATAAGCAGTGCAGCTGTCTTAGCAACACCAAACAAAAGCTATAATCCGCTTGGTTTCAGAAAAATCTCTAATAGAGAAATAGAAATGCATGTAAATGAAAAAGGCGTGCAAGATGTGAATGGCAAATAAATCGTTCCCCTTCCACTAAGCTTCAATTAAAATATGCTGTACGTAAATTAAAAAAGCGCTTAAACGTGAAGAAGAATTGAACACCGGTATGTATATAAAGAAGCTGTGTCCAAATTCAAACAAGCAAAATTCCCTTTGAAAAGCCTAAAAGTTCATGAAGACACCAAATGACTCCAACATGCCTATAAGAGGGTTGGGTGGAAATTGGGCTCGAAGTGACGAGGAAAAGGCTAATTGCTTTGCAAATCCCATAGAAAAGGTATTTCAACCCAATTTGCCTAAGAACAACTTTATGCTGTCAGTCTTACCCAACACAGCTAAGGAGTCGCTCGAGTCTCTTAAAACTTCACTTTCTGTTCAATGCAATTCTTAGTTTCAGATATTATCCAATTTCATGGAAAAAGTCGCATATTATCTTGATAGGTAAGCCTGAGAAAGACTTAACACAGCCGTCTTCATACAGACCAATCAGTCTTCTACCCTGTCTTTCAAAAGTATTTGAGAAAGTATTACTATTAAAGATGTCTCCTTTCCTCCATGAAAATAATACAATACCAATGCATCAATTCGGTTTTCGTGCGAAACATGTCGCAATAGAGCAAGTAAATAGATTAGTAACGAGATAAAGAAAGCATTTGAGCACAAATAGTACTGTTCAGCATTATTTCTAGATATGGCTCAGGCGTTTGATAAGATGTGGCATGAAGCTCTTTTATACAAGATTAAAGGAATTCTACCTTTAGAATTATATAAAACATTGGAGTCTTATTTAAAAAATAGAAAATTGATGGTAAAAGTGGGAAATTTCATATCTAATGAACGACAGATAAGGGCTGGTGTATCACAGGGCATTGTTTTAGGCCCAACACTATACATCATATATACAGCAGATCTTACGACAGCTAATAATGTATTAACTTCAACTTTTGCAGACGACACAGCTATAGTGAGGCGTAAAAAATGCTATATTTTAACATCAAGAATATTCACGAAGCATTTAAGTACTGTCGGAGAATGGCTAGCAAACTGGCGTATAAATGTGAATGAACAGAAGCCTAAGCTTTTCGCTAAGACCAAAGATGTGCCCGGCAGTAAAAATAAACAATATTTTAGTACCCCAAGCGAACGAAGTAACATATCTTGGTAGAAGGTTCACGTGTAAAAAACACATTGCTAGTAAAATAACATGTGTGAAGATTAGAGCTACAAATTTAAATTGACTTTTAAATAAAAACCCCAAACTTAGCCTGGACGACAAAGTTCTTTTATATAATGCGGTCATAAATCCGATTTGGATGTATGGCATTCAACTGTGGGGTACGACCTGTGCAACTAATATTAATATATTACAAAGGTTCAAATCGAAAATGCTACGAACAGTCACGTGCTGACCATGGTATGTGCGTAGCGAAAATATCCATAAGACCTTGGTATCCCTATGGTAAAGAAAGAAGTAGAAGACAGCAGAATTAAATACATATCTAAACTCCGAGATCACCCAAATCCTTTGGCTAATGTTTGGTACATTCTTGCGATCAAACATGACTCAAAAGATGAGATAAGCCTGCGCATTAATCACTTGCTTGAGCCTGTCTAGTTTTTAAATAGATTTTATAACTTACACAGTGTATATATTTTAAGAAAAAGCAGATACAATAAATAAAATAATTTTGAAAAGAAAAAGTAATATCACTTATCACCGAAGCAAATTTAATAAGGCATCAGTATCTACTTATTAGAAGCTTCATTAACAAAAAATTTGATATTAACTTTTTACCCTGCTATGATAACATTTTAAATGAAAAACAGTTATCCTGAGCAGATAAAGGTCTTAGACTCTGATGTTGTAGTTGAGATAAAAAATTATTGGATCACATGGAGAATGTAATTAATGAATGCAATGGGTTCTCTCATTACCTGTTATTAATAGGAAAATGTGGCTTTTTTGGCAGTTCAATCAATCCTAAATGCACTAGATTGGCGCTGGATCCTGCAAGGGAATTAACTTCAAAATATTCCTCGTATTTCTTCCTTCGACAGTTCACAAAATTTTAATTCACGGTCCCGATGTTATTCAGTATGCACCAGTTTCAATTGGAGAACTCTCAGAAGAATCCCTTGAGTCTAGCAATAAGGACTCTAGTATGTATCGTCAAGGATAACTATCATGCAAAATTAAATCAATTTTATTAAAATCAGTTTTTGATTTACTTAAATAATATTCAAAAAATTCCTTGTTTAGTTTATCAACTTTTTTAATTTAAAAAACTCTACCTTAAATAACGTTCTCAGCTGATAAAAGACGGTAGCAACTATGCCCTGGGTGCAGTTTCGCAGCAAGACAATCATCCAATTTTCTTCGCCAGTAGAACCCTAAACAACCACGAAAAAAATTATTTTGCCACTGAGAAAGAGTTATTAGCTATTAGTTGGGCTACTGGTTATTTTCGCCTTTATTTATTTGGTGTTGAATTTGACATTCTTTCTGACCATCAACCAATGCGGTAAAAGATCTAAATCCTAAATTATATGAATGGCTCATTAAACTCAGCGAATTTAATTTTGAAGAATTAGTTGGAGCTGCAGAACTAAATAGAGAAGGTACAATCTTCTATAAAATTGTACAGTTGCTGGCGTATGCCGATGATATTGATATAAACACCCGAGCCGTTAGTTATGCTTTCTCCAGACCGGACAAGGAGGCACAGCAAATGGGTCTGGCAGTGAACGAGGCCAAGACGAAATATCTCCTGTCATCAAAAAAATCGTCGTCGCCCTCGCGACTTGGCACTCACGTCACTGTTGACAGTCATAACTTTGAAGTTGTAGATATTTTCGATTATTTTGAAACCAGCGTAAACATCACCAACAATGTCAGCCTGGAAATCCAACGCAGATTAACTCTTGCCAACAGGTACTACTTCGAACTGAGTAGGCAATTAAGAAGCAAAGTCTTCCCTCGACGAACAAAAACCAAACTCTATAATTCAATGATAATTTCCGTCCTGCTTTATGGTGCAGAAGCTTGGACGATGTCAACAACTTAACTCATCAATTCAGCAAGCTGATTTTCAATATAATAATACCGATGATCATGATACGAGACATTCTCAGGAAGAAGACACTCATAATCATATTAGCATAACCTAGCACGTTTGTTAATCGTTTTAAAACACAAATAATTCTTACAAATGATAAAAGCAAAGAAATATTTATTAATKTAACCGATTTAGAGAAAAATTTCGAACATTTATTAACAAAACATATAGGTACTGGAAACGTAGGTATATTTACTGCATTAGATGATCATAGATACAATATTTTACAACAAAAAGTACTAGACTTATTCGAAAGGAACGGAGATGTGAAATTCGTAAGATGTTCGTACAATGCAAAAGAAATAAAAAGTGAGGACGAAGTTTATAGAGAGATCCATATGTTTTAAACGGGATATGCAGGCATAAATGAAAATTATGCGGTTTAAACTGATAATATATTTCCCTAAACTTAAAGAATGCATATAGAAGTTTATAAATAATTGCGATATTTGTAGCAGATGTAAATACGTTCTCAAAACTATTAAAGAAAAGTTTAATTTTACACATATTTCGACGGACACAAAGCAAATAGTACATATGGACAAATTCCAAATGCAATTTCTTATCCTTTATAAATTATTTTCAAAAGATGATTGAAAAACTACGACTTTACAAATCCAAAACAGAAATTTTCGTAAAATTATAACTGATAACGAGTTCAAGAGTGTTGATATAAGATATTCTTAAAAATGAAAACATAGATTTACATTTTGTTAAGGGGCTATACCAGTGTGACGCATGAAAAGTTAGGCGATTTTCGTGAATTTTTTTTCAAAGAAAGTACTTAGATTGAATGTTTCGACGTTCTATGAACGTAATTAAGTATATTTTTAGTTGTGTTAAAAAAATTTTTTTTACACAAATATTGAAAAATAACGGAGTTATGCGCTATCTGCGGAAGTGCCGAAAAAAAGTGATTCAACTGCTGGCATGATTCCGGTCAATGAGTAGCTAAAACAAAAAAATTCATAATGTTTATTGAACTTAAATATATTTTGTATACAATTAACTACGATCTTTGAAAAATATCAAATATAATATAAAGAAAATGCCGTAATTTAAAACGAAATAATCGTTTTTTAACGAAAAAATGGTCGTTTTTTTAATGCCAAACTGACAATTTTCAACCAATCAAAAAGATTGTAGTCTATTGTATGGCAAATGTATTAAACTATGCCCAGTTTTAACTTGAAGTCGATCGGTCAATTTCTCGTTGAGTTATGATGTCAGAAATTTTTAAAAATGTCGTTTCGGGAAAAACGTTATTAAAGTTTCATTCATATATGATTATACCTCCGAGCGGTCGCTATTTAGAACGCTATAATCCCAAAACTATTCAAGATACGATCTTCTCGATTTCACATGATTTTTTTAATATATAAACTATCGAAAAAAAATTTTTTTTTAAATGGTCACACTGGTATAGCCCCTTAAGCCAAATAACCACACAGGCAATAGTGATATTGAGCGACTCCATAGTACATTAACGGAAAAAATAAGAATTTTGTATATTGAAAACAAAAGTTTAAACATAAAAGATAAAATAAGTAAGGCTATATAATTTTATAATAATAGCTATCATCTTGTTACAATATATAAACCAATCGATGTTGAATATGGGAATTGAAATAAAAGAAATATTTTAAGAAAGAAATATTTATGGATAATAGGAAAGGTGATATAACTTACAAAGTGCTCATAGTTCAAACATAAGAAGACAATTAAAATTTAAAGCCAAAAATCAAAATTTCATTTAAATTTATCTAAGATTAGTATTAAACTCTCCTTTGATATTGGTCGCCTTCTCGTGGTGAATGGCTCAAGTAATAGTAGAGTGTGCATCCCAAAGGAAATGCACTAGGAGGGACACTTCATAATTCCCAAAATGGTGATATAGACGAATAAACCCTAGTTTTTACGCCTACCCAGGGCTCCTGTATTAGACTGATCTCGACGCCCCTCTCGTTTATGAGGGTTTTCTGATTCGCTATAGCACAGTTCAAGTATTTCAGGTTGACCTGTACGCATCTTAGGTTATTTGGCATCTCGGGTTTCTTCGATGTCCACATTCTGTAGCAGCTAGCTTGCATCGTTGACCCTTTCCTTGTCGTCTCCGTCAGCTGCCACCCATTTATACCAGGTATAATTTTGTTCTGCAGGTTGATGCATCTCAGGAGTTTTTCGCTCGGCTCTTCTAGAGGGTGTAGACAAATGCAAGCACGAGGTCTCTTCGGAATATCCCTGACGGGTATAAACCTTAACTGGATGCCTGCAAAGGTATTGCTGATTTTAGCAACATTACCATGTATCTGGCTATATCGACTTACCGTTGTTGGGCTACTATGTTCCCGACAAGGCGACCAATATCAAAGGAGAGTTTAATACTAACCCTAGATAAATTTAAATGAATTTTTTTTTCTTTAAATTTCAATTGTCTTCTTATGTTCGAACTATGAACATTTTGTAAATTATAGTTTTTGATATATGTATTCACCCTTCCTATTACCCATAAATATTTCTTTCTTTTTATTTCCCTTTTAAAGATAATTTGTTTTAAATTTAAAATTTTTAATCAATATTTATTTTATTTCAATTCCCATATTCAACATTATTATAAAACTATATAGTACAGCCTTACTCATTTTATCTTTTGTGTTTAAACTTTTGTTTTCAACATACAAAATTCTTATTTTTCCCGTTAATATACTATTGAGTCGCTCAATATCACTATTGCCTGTGTGGTTATTTGGCTTAACAAAATGTAAATCTATGTTTTCAGTTTTAAGAATATCTTATATCAACACTCTTGACTCGTTATCAGTTATAATTTTACTTAAATTTTCTGTTTGGGATTTGTAAAGTCGTAGTTTTTCGATTATCTTTTCAAACCGATCTATAAAGGATAAGAAAGGATCAGTTGATAAGTTAAGTGTATAAGTATGTATTTCATCGTATCAAAATTAAATTCGCTGAGTTTAATGAGCCGTCCGTATAATCTAGGATTTAGATTTTTGGATGGTCAGAAAGAATGTCAAATTCAACACCAAATAAACAAGGGCGAGAATAACCAGTCGCCCAACTAATAGCTAATAACTCTTTTTCAGTGGCAAAATAACTTGTTTTTGTGGTTATTTAGGTCTTGCTGCGAAACTGCACCCAGGGCATAGCTCCTAGCATCTGTTATCAGCTGAAAACGTTTTTTAAAGTCGAGTTTTTGTACGGGAACCTCAGTTATTATTATTATTGTTTTAAGTTTTGTTTCGAAAGCAGTGCTGAAATTGGGATCATTAACATTGACTTTAGCATCCTTTTTTAAAAATTTTACTAGTGGATAAGCTACTTTTGAGTAGTCGCGAATAAATTTTCTTTAATATCCGGTAACACTAAGAAAATATTTGATCTTCTACACATTTTTTGGTATTTGCAGCTATAAAATGCAATCAACTTTTGCCGGATTGGGTTCACTCATTCTGGGGAGAGTGTGTGGCCTAAGAAGAAGTTTCTTTTGCCAAAACATGCATTTATCAATTTGAAATTTTTATGTTTGAATACCTTAATTTGTTAAAATTAATGTAAACGACATGCTCTTGTAAACTTATACCCGTGACAGACATCTAGTAACAATACCATAGTAAAGGTATCATGGTATTCTGTTTACTACGTTGATGACACACATGGCAATGTAGTAAACTCAAATACTAGCTTTGTTTCATAGGCATTAAATATTAAATTGTAAACGAAAAATATGTAGTTGTGTGTTGTGTAGAAAATAAGTAGGTACAATTATTTCAAAGACTGTAAAGTTTATCTATTTTCATCGCAAAAAGCGATTTCGTTAAAGTCTGCCTAAAAATCTGACATAAAATAAAGCATTTCCGGAAAAAAAATTGTGAGAATGTTTTGTTTTCCATTTCATATTTATTAATTTTTTAGTTCATTTTGACGGAATAATTCGAAGAGCTTATATGTAAAAACTTTCAGCAAAGTGTGTTACTTGTTTTTTAGCTGCTCTTATATAAATATCAAAATGAAACATCACAGCATTGTTACCAGCAAAATACTTCATTGCTCATATGGTAGTTTGCTATTAGTTGATAATTATACCATATTTGGTATTGTTACTACATGTCCATCGCGGGTATTAAGGGAAGTGCCGTTATATTGAAAGTTGCGGTGATTATAATATTGTTGATAATTATTAAAACATCCGAGAGACATTTGTTCCTTGATCAACATTTAATTCTACGTTATTTACCTGTCCGTGATTTAAATCCATTTTCTAAAGCGTACTACTTGGTTACAGTTTCTAAAACTATTGTTATAACTTCTGTTTCCTTTAATTATATTTTATTTGGTTGCTCAAATTTGTTTTGTCTTACAAATTGTTTCGTTTGGTTGTGATTGCGATGAAATCTTTCGTTTATGATCTTTCGTTTCTATTATATTTAGGTTTATTTTCTACAGTATTTTTTTCTAACAAGTTCTTCTGTTTCTAATAAATTATAAGCATCTTTTAAAGATTTAATACTTATATATATATATATCAATGTTCTTAATATAGTTTTTTCAAAAATGTTTGGCAAAATTCAATAGACTTGCATTTAGTTTGCTAAAATATCTCTTAGAGCAAAATAGTAATTAACAATATAATTTTTATTTTCTAACATAAATGCCTCTTGAAACAACTGGTTATACGGTATTTTTACTAAAATTTTCATGTTGRTAAGAGGCCAAGAGTTCGAAAGACGTACAAAGCTTCACCTTGAATCTTAATGATTATAAAACGTTAAGACCATGTCCATTTCGCTTAAGAACCAAGTAAGACCACGAGTTGTCTATAATTTGTAACTGTAAAGAGTGCTGTGACTCTTTTAGTTTATTTTCTTCTTTTCTATTCCTTTTTTTATTGCTGTGGTTTCAGATTTATACACTTATAACTGATGGAAATCACCAAAACAGTCTCGATAAAATTCAATAATTTTTGTTTACTTTTAAATTTGCACACTTTATTGTTTAATAGCGATTTGTGGGAGTGCCAGTAGTCCGATTACGCCCATCTACGAAATTGTTTTTTTTTTTTTTTTTTTTTTTTTTTTTTTTTTTTTTTTTTTTTTTTTTTTTTTTTTTTTTTTTTTTTTTTTTTTTTTTTTTNTTTTTTTTTTTTTTTTTTTTTTTGGTTTTGTACTAAGAAGCTTGTACTATATACCAAGTTGCATCAAGATATCTCAATTTTTACTCAAGTTACATCTTGTATGGACGGATAGGCAGACAGTTAACCGGATTGCAACTTTTCTCGTCATCCTGTTATACGAGTATATATGTATATGGCCCTATATCTATCTCGATTARTTTTAGGTAATATGTTCAACTGGTAAATGAACAAACCTGTAATATTCTGTAGCAACTGGTTGCAATACTAAAAAAATCAACATATTATAAAAGAACTAGTATACAACGCTGATTAAATGAGGGTGTGAAATCGTTTTTTTTTTTTTTTTTTTTTTTTTTTTTTTTTTTTTTTTTTTTTTTTTTTTTTTTTTTTTTTTTTTTTTTTTTTTTTTTTTTTGTAATGCAGGTATAAGAATTTTCCTATCAGTGGCCCAAGAATTCAAGAAAATGCTAATCTATTGTCCAATGGTTTACAAATAGAGTATTGTAAAGCAAGCACAGGGTTCCGCTTGAAACATAACATTTGATTTAAAGCTTTAAGTGGTGAAGGAGCAATGTAGATCTTAAAGCTTAAACTATTTACTTGAACATCGGTTTAATTTGGATGGAACTGGACTATTTTATCGTCAATTTACATATTCGAAGTTTCGCAAAAGTCGCAGTTTGTAAAGGCGGCTAACTAGCAAAAGCAAGTTCGAAGCCGCGTGCTTTTCACCGAAATAAAATTTGTTATTGTGCAATGGGCTCACAATAAAAACGCTTGGATGACAACTGTAACTTTTCAACTTTGGCTGAGTTCTATCAATGAGAGTTCCTTGCTGGGACGCTTTAGATCCTCTTGTGAAAAGGAAATGCTTTCAGCGTGCTGGGTTTTTTGCCTTAATTTTCTGGAGTGTAAGCCGCAATAAGATCTGAATTATGAAAGTTTAATCAATCACAACAATCCTGAACAAAATGAAAATAGATTTGTACTGTCCATAGTTGTGAAAAATATGGAAAAATCGAAAGATATACAGAAACAAGTGCGTGATTTCCATTAAACTATTTAAAAAACGTGGTAGAGGAAGTAAAATACAACTCCCAAATAACTTCTTAAGGTGATAATGAAGATGAGTTCACTGAAAACTATAATTTTCCCACTACAAAGGAGGCTTCATCAAAGATGAAATAAGTCATTYTTTATATATCAGCACATCAACCAACTTTGCTGCCGGAGTTTTTAAAGTTAAAAGCGAAATTGGAAATAGTAAACTCATCAAAATTAAAACAAACTAAAATAAATGTATACTTCTTGTATGTTCTAAAATGTGTTAATTTTTACACTTATTGAATCTAATGTACACTTTTTACCGAGTTATTAAAATAAAGTCAATAATATGAGGAAAATATAATTTCCTTATAACATGAACACTCGAGTAACTTGGACAAAAGCTGCTGAAACGCAAGTGTCTAGCTTAGTTTTAGTGTACATACGATTTTTGATGTACATATAGTATATATAATATATATATATAATTAACAAAGCTGTGACAAAACGAAGCAGTTATTGGAAACAAAAAATAAAACGGGTGCGAGTCAAAACTATATATGTAATTAATATTAATAAAAAAATCGGTCACGGGGGAACCCACCAGAACATTCCAGGAAAGTATTTGAATGCAAACATACACATAATTGACAGAACTTAATTCCCAAAATCTCATGACGGATATCAAGTGAATCGAATCGATCATATGTCTCTATATTATTATGGTCAAAATGTTGTTCCAAATTCACCTAAATTGCAAAAAAAAAATTCGGTTGCCAAACGGTTAATTTTAACTTTCGGTAAAACGGAAATACCGCAAAAAAAAACAGCTTGGCATTATAGAATAAAAAAAATATGTATATATGAAGCTGTTTGTACTTTTTCATTCCGTGCGTATTTTACGTGGCGGGTCCCAAACCCAGCGCACAACCCTGTAAAGGGCGTGTTTCGCCTTCAAACGGATGTTCCTAGGCTACCCAGAGTATCCTCTGGTCCATGACGGGAAGCCGTGAGCTGGTGGAGCCATATGTAACAGAATCGTTTCTGGCCACTTCCAAGGGAATGGCAATCAGAGAACTTTCTTCACTTGCGTGAACTTCCACACATGACTCCACCCACCAGAGACAGCGGCTGTGCTGGCTAGGTCATGTCGTACGTATGGACGAGAACACTCCAGTTATGAAAGTATTCGTCGCAATACCGGCCGGAAGGAAGGAAGAGGAGGACCTCCACTCCGTTATAAAGGCCAGATAGAGAAGGACCTGGCTTCGCTTGAAGTTTCCAATTGATGCCACGTTGTGAAAAGGAGAAACGATTGGAGTGGTGTTATTAACTCGGCTAGTAAAAGAGAGGAAGAATATATATATTATATACAAATAAATAAATATTTTTTATTGCCGATCCTTCTTTAAAGAAATACAAAATCCAAGTACTTTACTTGCACAAATATCCGACCATACGCCTCATGCTTGATGAAGGAATAGGTAGGATTATCTTATACTGATAAGCAAAGATAAAGTCAAAAAGTTATATATATATAATATTATATATATACATATATAGCAAATAGAAGATGGGAAAAGGTAAAGAAAACTTGATCAAGAAATATATATATAACGTTTTTTATGGAAACCCGGACGCTACAAAAGTGGACAGATAGGAACTGCAAACGAAGCCATATTTTCCCCCGCTATTTTGATATTTCTCTTCAGTAAGGTTTGCCATTTCATCATGGAAATATAAACGATTCAACAATGGGTCGATATTATTAAAACTTATTACCGAAATTCGGAGGCAGTAGCCTCTCTTTTAAGAGCGTTCCGTCCAAGTTTTGATCGTCATAATTGTCCACGTCGTTCTCAAGCGTTGGGCATTTCTGTGACGTCGTTGTAACGAATTTCACGAAAATATATTGGCCTACATCTTTATAAGGCCAAATTGACGCAAGAACTGAAGCCGCTTGTTCGTGAATTGGGCCAAGCAAAAACTTAAAAATAATTCCGAATTTTCGTCAAAAAATCATGTGCGAAGAGCCTCATTTCTAGCTCAATGGCTTCGTCAATAAGAAAAATATGCAGGATTGGTCAGGCAGCAGTTAACACATACTCCATGAGTCGCCATTGCATCCTGAAGAAATTGCGTTTTGGTGTAGTTTAAGGGCCGGCGGAGTCATTGGGCCGTACTTCTTCGGTGATGTTCAAGACCGGCAAGTTATTGTGCATGGGAGTCGCTTCCGCTCAATGATGACCGTATATTTTAAATAAATAAATATTGCAATTTTAATTTATTAAAAAAATAACAAATAAATTCTGAATTGTTTCCAAAATTATTTAAAAAGAAGCACACTATTTGAATTAATCCTATTTAAACAAATAAAAAACGAACTTGTACGCTACTCTTTTTTTTACACGGTAGATACGTTCCTCAGAAATCCGTATAAAAAGAAACTGTGCAAAAAAAGCGGTGTTTCCTATAGTAAAATGGGGGATAAGTTCCATGTCATCCATGTAAGATGAAATAAAGAACTGTACTTACTTCGAAAAACCGTTTAAGAAATGTTGGAAACTAAAAAATTTCAGATATGCGTACAAATAATGTGTTCATATGGCATTTTATTGAGGATTAAAACTTAAAACACATAATTTATACAGGTGAAAAATTGGTAGAGCAAAAAAAATCTGTTAATTCAGAAGTAAGAAAAAAAATTAGAAAAAAAATTACATAGCTACACATTTATTCGTCGCTACTTGATAACAAGCGCAATTGTTTGCGAGGAACTGAATTATCCAATGGTGACTTTCGTCCGTTAATTGAGTTTTGAACTGTCGGACTACTTTCGGAAAGGTCTTGCGTTGTTAACTTTTTTAATAAAAATCTTTTATAGAAAGTTTAACTTTTGTTTTTTTAAGTCCTTTATACAACCTTTTATACCCAGCAATACAATTATTAATATTTCGTTCAAATTTCAGAGCACGTTCCATATTAGAATAATTTTTTAAAAAATTATTTACTATAATTTTACCAAGTGTTAGACCTTCATCAATTAAACTAGCAGTTAGTTGACATATTTCGGTCTCCACGACGTTAGCGCTATTATGGTTCTCAGTTGTTCTGTCATCTGTTATTAATTCAATCAGATATCATAATCTAGAGGTTTATATATCATTAATTCGTTGACATCTTAAATTTGGAGATCCTTCTCCTTGGGGAACTGAGGTACCTCTCTTGACGCATTCTGGCAAAAATGTTTTCCAGCAGGAATTTAACATTGATACTATTAACTTTTATTTGGCCATTACAACATTATTGCAATCCAAAATAGAATATTTTTTCCATACATTAACGATCGTGAGGTTGTCCTTCTCTACTGCATCTAAAATATGTTGGAATGCTCGTTGAATATAATAAAGCTTAAACGGAGCAATTATACCCTCATCTAATGGTTGAATCAAATAAGTGGTATTAGGTGGCAAAAATATATTTGAATATTTGGATGCTCTAAAACGGGATGACTTGGCGTAATATCTATGAGCAAAAGCACTTTAAAATTAAGACATTGTAGTTATTTTAACTTCAGGAACAAAGCATTCTTCGAACCATTCCGTAAATAAATCTGATATCATCCAGGCTTTTTATTCGCCATCCAATGAACCGACAACTCTTAAATGTTTTTTCCTCTCAAAGCACGTGGCCTAAATGATCRGTTAATTAAAAGAGGCTTTAAAATTTTGTCACCAGAAGCGTTGCTACACAATAGAAATGTTATGATTTTACTATAAAAGTTCTGAAAGGCATTTTCTTCAGAACAAACCCGTTCATCGGCATTGAAAATTTGGTCGGGGACATAGCCCCCATCTTCAATTATTTTGGCTAGTTCTCCTGGAAAGGTTTAAGCTGCCTTTTCATCTTCTGATGCGATTTCTCCTTTAATTTATAAATATGAAATGCGTTTCTTTTAAGAAATCCCGTTAGACATCCATCACTAGCAGAAAAGTGTGACTTCTCTTTTATATATTATATCTACAGGTATTCTCTTTTGCAGCACTTTATGTCAAGAAAGTATCGGGAATTCTTCATATCCCCCTCTCATCGCCCGTTTATATGGAAGACAGATAAATTTTTTTTCTGGGTTGGTATAACTGTCTTTAAATATGATGCCAAAAATTAGCGCGATCTGTCAACCAGTGTGTTTACAACAGCTGTCAGTCGACCTCAGTGGTGTTTGTCGAATTCTACAAAATTTTGTATCGTATTTGTATTTAATTTTGGACCAAACCTCCCTGATTTAGCACCATGTGACTTTTACCTTTCTTCACACTGAAATATCCACTTCGGGGAACACGCTTCGACTCAATTGAAGACGTCAAAACAAATTCGACGCGAGACTTGAAGGCAATCCCGGAAAGTGCCTTTACGTGAGTTAACGACATAGCCTCCCTCCGGGTCACACACACACACTCACATACATCTTATCTTTTAATATACATCCCGAACGAACTATGTAAACCGATGATTGACATGCACTATCAGTCCAACAATAGAAATGGACTATTATTACAATACCAACCAAACGTGCATTATCTAGAAATGCATTCTCAACATATAAACGACAAAAATCTTGCAATGGAATAATCCACTGCGATAACCACCTCTGCATCTCTTCTACTTGTATAGCAAACAAGTGATAGCAAGATAACGGATATTGAATTACAACAAAGAAGTTTGAAGCAGATAACAGCAGCCGCATTTCACTAGTATAAATAGCTCTAAGATCTTATCTTAAAATTAGTTCTTAGGAATATCAATAAAGACACGCATTTCGGCGTAGAAATAAAATTGTTTTCTTAAACTCATATCGTGGAAACGATATTAACTGGGGGCTCAACGGGGATGACAAATTTATTTGCTATCCGAAAAGCCAGATTTTATTCCGAAAGGAATAAATCAAAAATTTCCACGGGAAGTGGGACTTCCAGCACTAAATGTCTGAAAAAAGTGCAGAAACAAATGGCAATGGATAAAAGTATAAGTCCTGTAACAGCGGATAATACTTCCAGAATGACTCAATAGCAGATCCTGAAAAAATGGACATCGGCGAATTCAGCAAGATTCACAACAGACCCTGGAACAACGGACAGCGACAATTCCTGAAAAAGTGGAACAAGGTACAAAATTATAGCTCCTGAAATAGTGGATAATACTTTCACCAAGATTCGCAATAGAGCATGAAACACCGCGGACAACGTTGAATCCTGGAGGAGATAATACAAAAATACCACATTCCTGCCAAGTGGAGACACCAGCATCACTACATACCAAATTAAAGGATGAAAAAAAGAGTAAACAAATATCAACAAAGAAATCTTTAGGATCAATCTCAACAACGACAACCTCCATCAGTCCCAATGGACGTGGATCGATTTTGTCAAACAAAAAATTCAGCAATTGACGGAATAACACAGCCAATAATTCCAAAAAAAGCCGCCGAAAACAAGGCAAGCCAAAAAGGAAAATTGTTGAATTTTCGAAAATTAACGCTAATTCATAACGAACTAAAGGAAAACATCATTTGAAACACGAAAAAATACATAAGTATATAATATAGAAAAGTATTAATTATAAACATAACAAATTATTAAAACACATACGAAAAGTGAAAATTTCCACAAATTTACTATATAATATAAAAAGGTAAAAATTATAAACACAAAAAACTAATCAAACACATACAATAATTAATTATTATAAGCCTAAATGTTTTGAAATGAGGACATTTCATTTTAAGAAGGAGGGGAGTTAACGACATAGCCTCGCTCCGGGTCACACACACACACACTCACATACATCTTATCTTTTAATATACATCCCGAACGAACTATGTAAACCGATGATTGACATGCACTATCAGTCGAACAATAGAAATGGACTATTATTACAATACCAACCAAACATGCATTACCTAGAAATACATTCTCAATATATAAACGACAAACATCTGGCAATGGAATAATCCACTGCGATAACCACATCTGCATCTCTTCTACTTGTACAACAAACAAGTGATAGCAAGATAACGGATATTGAATTATAACAAATAAGTGATAGCAAGATAAGTGTAAGATGAATTACAACAAAGATATTTCAAGCAGATAACAGCAGCCGCATTTCACTAGTATATATAGCTGTAAGATCTTATATTAAAATTAGTTCTCAATAATATCAATAAAGACACGCATTTCGGCGTAGAAATAAAATTGTTTTCTTAAACTCATATCGTGTAAACGATATTAACTCGTGCGTTGGCACATGTGCATCGATTCAAATTGATGTTACTTGGAAAGCGATAAAATAAATTTGGATGATGATTGAGAAAATTTCGTTTTATTTATGAACTCCCGATACTTTCTTGACAGAAACACTAAACACTTTAATTAAGGAATATTTTATGTAAATAACATGCGAACAAAATAAGTAGGTAAGAGTTATCGAATAACTTTACCTCAATAGAAGCAATTTGATTAGGAGCTACTTAAAACACAATCGTCCGCATCTGAACAGAATAAATATATGTCTTGCAAACTAAGTACAGGAGGGCATAAACTCACATCTTGCGAGAGATTAAAAAAATAAATGAATATTATCGACCGCAACAATGTAAAAATAATAAAGTGTGCAAAAGCCAATTTAACTGCGTTTACTGTCATCAAAGAAACCATTCGATGCTTCATATAAATAATTTTTCCAGCTTACCCCCAAACTGCGCAAACATCAAAAGACAAAATTACCCAGAAGCACCATGCTGCTCAAAAGCATTAAAAATCTCAAACGCTACAAAGCGAGAATCCCTACTTTGAGCACTACCCACAGCAGTCGTCTTCATTCAACACCGAGGAGAACCATTTAAGCTAGAGGGCCTGATTGCCCAGGGAACACAACGCTACAACTACCAAAAAAAAAAAAAAACAGAAGCTGACTTTGAAATTACGAAAATGGGCGGAAGAGTAGTTCAAAACTGTAATAAAATCTGACCCATTACTCTTATTTCCCACCAAACGGATAAAAGAATTCATGCAAAACATATTGTCTTTTCCCAATTAACAAAAATGCTTCCAAGTTACCATATAAGTAGCAAGCATTGGGAAAAGGTTTCACACTTTAAGTTAGCAGACCCCAACTGCAACACCCCCGCTCAAATAGATATTCTATTTTGAAACGAATTTTTACCTCAGATAATAATCGAAGGTATTGAGAAAGTTTCAAAACCACTATAGGCACAAAACACTATTTTCGGTTGTATTATAAGTGGACTAATTACAGAACTAGTTATTACAATGACAACTCAAGTTGARGAAATCTCAAACGAGTTCCTCAATTCACAATTGAGAAAACTTTGAGAGATAGAAATACTAAAGAATGCCTAAAGAAAATCTGTTGGATACTAATTTCCTTAAATTCGAAAAAGAAAGTGCCAAAAAACACTTTGGTGATATAATGATATGAATATCATACACTACGGTGTCAATATCCGCCATTACAAAACGCCAAATTCTATCCTCTGTGGCAAAACTTTTCGACTGATACATGCCAAAATGCAGATACAAGAATTATGGCTAGATGGGTCAGACTGGGACATAAAACCACTTCGTTTAGAAAAGTAGTCCCAGTTCGCGAGCAATCTAAACGATATCTCACAAATACAAATCCCACGATGAGTAAATTATGTCCCAGAGCACAAAGTCGAACTTCGCGGCTCTGTGAAAAATTTGAAAAGGCATATTGCGCCACTATGTACATATGCTTGCACACAAAGCAAAAATGCGACGATAAGTCATTTACTAGTTGTCAAAGCAAAAGTAGCTCTTATAAAAACCATAAGTACCACGACTGGAACTATGTCATGCGCTACTACTAGCCAAAATAGCATTAATGGTGCAAACGCACCTACACATATTTTATCTTTAATTATATCTCTGGTCTGATTCCGAAATTATATTAGCCTGTTTGAAAAAAAAACCACCACATGCATAGAAGAGGTAGATTTCCAATCGTACGTCTCAAATACTTGACCTAGTAGGAACAGCCACTTGGTGACAAGTACTTAGTGCTGACAATTCTGCTGACCTAGGTACAATGTGGTGCAATCATCTAACCTTGCCACTACCACCTCCTCGTGGAATGGCCCTCCCTGTTTAACAGAATCTCCAGATTCTTTGCCATAATCGCAAATGCGCAATATAATTGCAGACGTTCATAGAGCGACTAAAAATGAAAATTAAAGGAGTACTCAGAGTATACTCGCTAACAAACTCCCTTGGTATACCAGAGAAATCGCAACTTGCCACCTTATACCTTAACTATGTACTATTAATACACGCAGAACACCGCCTCATGCAACAAATAGTCCGTCAAGAGTTTTGTATTAAAAGACTCAAACCGAAAATAAAGCCATAACTGCACTAAGGCATATGCAGAAGATGAGGAAGCAGATAATGGCAGCACTTCCATTAGAACGCTGCAATTTTCTCTGCCTTTCACTTCTACAGGTGTTGATGTTGGTTGGCCTTTTCAGATAAAGGCGTCCATGCTAAGGTCTCCCTCCATAATAAGTAGCTACGGGGGGTAAAGTAGACAAAGACTTTACGACAAAAGCAGTGCACTTCGAGCTATGTACTAATCTGAAAATATGGGCTTTCCATTGCTCGCTTCGTCGAACGACGGGGTTTTCCCTCAAAACTCATAAGCGATAATGGCAAAACATTTATAGGAGCTCAAAGAGTCACAGAAAAACATTTTGTCAAACAAGTTTCCCCTGAGACTGGAGCCGCTATTCTTACTAAAAAAATTTGACAGAGTTCAAATTCTCCATCATGATTTCAGTCGCCGATGGAAGGAGGAGTATATAAAGGACATACGTAAAAGGTACCGCTTGAAAACTCCCGAAAAGGCACCAAAGCATTGAGATTTTGTCGAAATGTATGACTGTCTCCCTTACAGAACGGCAATAAACAATCCATATAATGCCGGCACGCATAAATTGAATCCTTAGTCTAATAACCAAAACCGAAGTAAACTGCACATATGATCATAAAGATATTAATAAAATAATGAAATTAGTAGAACCGCGATAAACCAAATAAAGTTGGTTACAAACAGCAGAATTACCATATTCGGGACGCGAGGTCGGTCGGTTACCTGCTCCACGCTCCCGCGGCACAAACAGGCCACATCAAATCAGCCGTGTGGCTCGATGCCAAAGACCGGCACCATCCTCAGTCCCGTCTATGGAGTCAGCGAAACACAAAACTGGACTTAACAACGTTGTGGAAACGTTACAACAGCTTCCGCGACTGCTAGGCTGAACATTCGTTTAGGAGGGCAAAGATGGCTAACTGAGTTTAGCTACCCGCCCTCAGGCAGCGAATTACACCACACTTGGAGATAGCAGTACCCCCACACACCACACATCAACTGGAAGCAGCGGCTTATAACTACACACACAGCAACGCACGCAGGTTACCAACCCACCATAAATATCCACAGCCTAACGAGCAACGAACATCTGGTCTTAAAGCGGACAGGCTTTCTTTTTTTGGACCACAACTTACGATCATTCAACGTCGGCAGACGTTTTATCTTCGGCACACAATCTGAATTGGTATCCGATCAGGGGGTCAATTAATTTCACTCAAAATAACACAAAGTACTTCTCGATCCATTTTTCGTACTTTCAGTTCTCCACTGGTATCCGACCGGTGAGATATTTCCTTTAAAAAAAAAAAATTATTTTGTAGATCCTATATTTTGATCCTATTTTGATAAAATCATTTTGTTATAAATACCGAAGTGGTTGCTTGTGCTTCCACACGGTATCTGTTATGCGAATAAAACTATACTTTTCGAGTATGTAGTTACTGTCCTTCTGATGCGCGATGAGAAAATGAAAATAAAAWACTTAAGTAAGTTGGAAATAAGGAGCCTCTGATTTATGAACAACTTATCCTCGCGTGAATAATGAACTTACAAACTAAAAAAATATTAGAATTTTTTATGTTATTTTCAGGTCTCTTATTTTCAGTTTTTTTATGTGTTCAGCTTTTTTTCTACTTTAAGTTTTCCTTTATTTTATTCCCAGGTTTTGTCCTACTTTTCTTTTTTAATAGTTTTGCAATTGAGACTAGAAATTTTAACAATTATTTCTGATTCGTATATTGCATTTTTTCCTTTAATATGCCTTTTTATTTTTCTAGTTTTTAATTGCAAATACTCAAATGCAGTTATATAATATGTAAAAAATTACTTATACATATGCAACCTTTACTTGCTTTTATTTCGAAAACCGTTAATACAATTATAAAGGAGTTCTTGACTTTGTATGGGCGGTTTAAGCTATATATGAGCTTCATGAGTTACGAAAGCAATATTAGTATTATTTATTTTAAAAGTTACGTTTTACGCAAATGAGAAAACAGATATTTTTGGATTAGCCCGTTAAATTTACATTAGAAAATTTTATATTATTGCAACCAGTTACTACAGAGTATTATAGTTTTGTTCACCTTCCTTATGAATGTGTGAAAATAGACTAGGGATTACTCGGCTTTCGAGGTAAATGTAAATTTCGCCACTACATGCCAACGAAAAACGCGAAATGTTATTTACTATATGTTTATGTTCCTGTTCATCTTAGTTGTTTTCACATATCCTAGCGATGATTGCACTGTAAGAAAAAACCAAGTATCCCCAAAGCTTCCCTTAATCAATAAACTTTTGAACAAAAGACACATTCGTACTTTGCACAGAGATAGAGACGGCTGATTTAGCGGCGTTTAACTATGTTTAACTTTGTAACCATTATATCTTTATTTCTTTTTCTATTAAATGGTTATCTCGCACAAATAAAATAAAAATCTCTGTGTCGGTAAAGTTTATAATTTATAAGTTTATATAACACGAAAATATTTTACTTTGAAAAAATATTTTTTACGTAGTATTAAGGGTTTTAATTATTTAAGTATTCGACATAAAAACGGTAGCGTATGTAGATAGCGCGCTAGATCGCTGTTGCCGAAATGCCAACTAAAGCGCGCGGGTGGGGTGTTGTAAACGAAAAAGTTAAATGCGAATGTGTATCAGCGATGATTTGTTTTTTTTTTTTTAGTAGGAGGAAGCATCGAAAGCCGGAGTGCGGAACTTTAATCCGCTAAACCTAACCTACTCCCAACTCAAGACTCTCCCACGAAACCACCATATAAGGTATTGCTTCATGGGAGCGACAAGACATATTACGTCTTCTTTACAGCACGGGCGGACTGACGTCTATTCTGCTGTAGCTATCTTAATGTAGTCCACTTGTCAGAGGACTCACACATAAATGCAGTCAAGTTTTATACCGTTAGGCTACCACCTAGTGCAGTTTCCAACTTTTCCCCTATGTTTCGAAACCGAGGATAATGGAAAAACACGTGTTCAGAGTCTTCTATGGACTCCGGACACATCGAATAATACAGGCTGACGTCATTTTGAAATTTTTATAGGTAGCCTGTGAAGCACCCATGGCCGCTTAATATTTGGGTCAGGTGGAAATCCAGGTCCTCATGTCGTCTACTTATCCACCTTCCTTTAGTTGAGATTTGCCACCATTGCTGCCATATAGTTATGCTCTTCTTTCTCTCTTCTCTCTTTTGGATTTCTGTAATTGGCGCTGATAGCTCATATAATCGCATGAGCTCGTCACCCTGGATGTCTATTGACGGCATACTAGCTAGTACTTCAAATGCTTCGCTGGAAATAGTTCGGAACGCACTTGTTACTCTTATTGCTGTGAGTCTATGCACTACACTTATTGGTTTGGCATATGCTTTTATGTTTAGTTCCTGTATCCATACTGGAGCTGCATATAGTATAACTGAACTCATAGCTTTTGCGATTAGAAGTCGGCGGCTGGAGCGCACACAGCCTCTATTTGCTATCATTCTTGATAAGGCGTTATAAATCTTATTTGCTTTATTTGCTATGTTTGCCAAGTGCTGCTTGAATTTCAGCTTGGAGTAAAATATTACCCCTAAGTACTCTCCTATAGTGAGAGTTATTTTTTTTCTCAATTTTCCTGGTGCTTGTGAGCAATACCTCTGGCGTAGAACATTTATGCATTTATTACATTTATTTTATAGATCATCGAATTGTTTACCTACTGCTACCACTATAAAGTCGTCCGCGTATGCGATTAGCTTAACGTTTTTAGGCTGTGGAATTCTTAGCACCCCATCATAACAACAGAACCTTGTGGTACTCTGCTCTTTTTTTGCAGTGTCGACCTCTGTTTTCTGAAGCCGTATTGTCTTTCTGATAGTCCGTTTCAAGCGGTTTCTTATTATGCTTTCGTACACTTTGCCCATTGTGTCAACCATACACAGAGGTCGATACGGAGAAGGTTCATCTGGTGGCTTTTTTGGTTTTAGGATTAAAACCAAGCGATGGACTTTCCAGGGATCGGGGAACAACCCTTATTCTACACATGAGTTCTAAATTTTTGCATAAAGAGTGGGTTTCGAAATTATGGCTACCTTTAGAGCTCTGTTTGGTTTTCTGTCGATACCAGGCGTTTGTTGTTTTTGATTTTTTTTAGCTATGGCCAACAGTTCTTCTTCTGTAACCAGTGGGGCTAATTCAGCAGCTTCGTTTCGTTGATCAGCGTTAGTAATCGGTTTGTGTGTCGGAAATAATGCCTCGATGACTTTCTTCATGAACGGAGCGCATTTGGATTGCTGCCGCTTATTTTTGAATTTAGACATACAGATTTTATATATTCGCTTCTCCACAGATTTTTTCAAAACAGTTCCTTTTGCTACGGGTTATAGCTGACTTTAAGAGCTTTTTGTGACTTTTAAAAGCTTCTTTGAGACGGTTTTCGTTTTCATCGCTTTGATTACGTTGTATGCAACGTCGAGCTGCACGACACAGCGTGGAAATTTCTTCATTCCACCAGTATACAGGTCTTCGCTGTGACATTTCGTCCTTCGCATTGTAACGTCGCATGCTGCCACCAGTTCCTTTCCCAGTACGGTTACTAAGTGGACGCCGCTTTCGCCTGGTGCTATTGGTGCACTCCAGGCTGTCTCAAAAATCTGTTTGCTTTCAGCTTCTTTTTCGCGTAGTGTTAATGCGCCAGGGTTCCTGGGCCCGTGCAATGATTGCCATGTGGTCACTATATGTAAACATGTCTGACACCTCCCACTTAATGTGTCTGCTAAGTGCGTCATTTGCAAACATCTAGTTTATTGTAGAGCCTTTATTTCCTTTTGAGAGGTATTTTTGGTGCCACTATTAATAACTGTGAGGTTGCTTTGACTCAGGAATTCTAGAATCAGGCGCCCACGATGGTTTGAACATCTGCTACCCAAAGCAGTAGACCATGCGATTAAGGTCACCTGCCATTATTATCGGCGATTTGCATCTGCTTCCTAAAGATAATTCAAGGAGGAAGTCTTCAAATTCAATTCAAATAACAGCTTACGAAATAAATTCCTCCTATTTTCGCCCATGTGAAGCCATTTTTCCGTTGCAGGACCAAATGGCAGCTTTTCCGAATGTTGGCAGTATTGCTCATTCAGTATGACGACATCAATGTTGCTTTCTATTAAGGTTTGTTGCAGCAGTGCTTGTGCCGCGACGCAGTGATTTAAGTTCAACTCCAATATTCTCATTTTTTCGTTGTCTTTAGCAACTCCATGCACTTAGGGCAAGTCGTGCTCAGGACAGAGTGCTCCACTTTGCACAGCATGCAATTTGGCGTATTTGTGCATACTTTTGATACATGTCCCGGGTTTCCACAACGTGTGCAAAGAGAGGACCTGTCGATAACACTGCTACATTTACGCGCCATGTGGCCTGGATGGAAACATCTGTAACAACGGGAAACAAGCGAGTACTCCCGGAGGCGACAGATCGACCACCCGTTCTTTCCTTTGCCTATTTTAGTTTATTAGGCAGTCTTAGCGTCTTGAACCCGTAGGTATATAAGGCTATTTGAGTTGCTGGTCCTATATTCTGAAAACCGTACTCCTTTTGTAACGCGTCGCAGATTTCTTCTGGGTCCTCCCCGTCCAGGTCCTTGCACATTATAGTGACGTTTTGCGTTTTTGGCTGTATTACAGCCATTTCTCCAATCACTCCCTCTAGAGCGCTCTCGAAGGAGTCGGCTCTCTTGTCTGCTTGGGGATTTAATTCTAGGAGCAGGTCTCCTTTGAGGGTTTTCCTAATGTGCCTTACTTTTGCGCCCAGTTGCTCAAGGCCACTATCGCACTTAATTTTTTGAGAATGTCCGCATATGGTCCTCCGACTTTTTGGGTTGTAATAAGGGCATCTGGTTTCGTACGAATTCTTTTTTCAACCGACTTTCTCTTTTTTACCACGTCCWCCCATTTCTCGGATGCGGGCTTATCGAGAGAACTGTATTTCGGTACAATCTTAATGATCTCACAATCTGGTTGGTGGTAAGTAACCTGATAATTCATGTACCCTCTTTGGCGAATGCTTTTCTCTGGGAGTAGGGGATACTTGCGAAGCTTTCCCTACCATAGCTCTTTTTAACGGATTCTCTGGATTTTCAGCCTTGTCCTACAGACTTGTTATGCAACTTACAGAGTTCGCATAGCTTGATTAATATGCCTCTGCCCCTCCTTGATTTTTGTGCCCAGTTTGCAAAAATTATTACCACCGTTCTGCATTTGCTTATATTTTCCGCACTTGTTTTGTTGGTCTTCGTTTTTACAACTCTTTATCGGTCCAGCAGCGGTGGTCTCCTCATGTTTGCCTTTTGGAGGCGTTCTCAATATCTTAGAATTCCTTCGAAAAGGCTTTTCTGTGTACTTCCCAAACAATTTTCAGAAGTTATATCTATGACATAAAATAGTTGGGAACACCTGTCAGTGGGTATGTTCAGTTCTCTGTCCTAAAACCTTAGAAATAGCTGATCGAACAAAACAAAACGGCAGATTAAATTAAGTGCACGTTTTGTTTCGCTGTTATATGGGGAAAATCTATTTTAAGTACTTTTTGTGTAAATTTACCACGAAAAGGGGCAAGTAAGTAAAAATAAAACTTTATTACAAATGAGATTTTACTTATCTATTTGCTAAGTTCAATATCCAAATAGAAAGGTCCAGTCTCCCGGGAAGTCGTTACCTAAACTATGGCACTTTCATTAAATATAATTATTCGTTTTCCCAAAAAAGTTCAGGGACAACAAAGAAACGCGTCTACTCACTTCAAGAACACAAATCAATCCATATCAATTGAGTGAGTTTGTGAGGAATTGTGTCTGCTATCCTGTTGTCCATCCTTTTTCTTTAGTGGGTTGGTGCACAGGTGTGTTGAGTTGTGCTGATGTTGTGTAGTGTTATGGTGTCAAGGGCTGTGGTTAGGGATGGCAACGATTAATCATTTTATTAAATTAATCGATTATTTTCATTCAATTTATGATTTAATTGCATCGAAACACCTATTCTAATTACTCGAGTAATTGCAAAATAATAGCAAACAGAATTTTGAAATTTAATACATTTTATGTTCATCTAAGTTAGCGTACAAGAGTCGAAATTGGTCTTGTCAATCATTAATGACTGGAAACGGTGTAAACACAGTTAAATTCTAATATGTCAACATAGTTTAATATCAACAAATGAATGTCTGGAAACACTGCATTTACAGTTAAGTCAAACGCACCTTGCGTACAGTTGTTTGAAGAGCAATGGCATCAGTTAAAAGCGAAGTGTGGAAATTTTTTAATAAAATAAACCATAACTACGTTAAATGTCAACTTTGCTGCAAAAATTTAAAAAATTTTAATAACACATCAAATATATTGCAGCATTTAAAATTAAAGCATGCAACTATAGCCTGCAAATTAGTGGTAAGTTGGAGAAATCGGTGTTCCATTTTAAATATCTTCTTGTTATATATAAATAAATATATGTGTACAAATTAGACTCTGCAATCTAGGATTCCGATAGCGTTGTCCCCAGTTATAAAATTTTTACGCACTGAAATAATAGTTGCAGATGATACTATGGAAACAGCAGCGAGTCGTCAGTGGAATCGGTAGAGAATGAGTTTGACTTCTGGGCTCCTCACAAAACTCTAGTGCATAAAGGAATGAGGAAGGAAAACGATTTTACAAACATTGTCTTTCAAGCAAGAGGCAATTCTTTTACTTTAAGATTACTGTACATATTTTGAAAAATTTAATGTCATTATGCTACTTAACTTCAAATATAGGCCACTTTCTCTTTTAGGATATGTCTGGGACTCTGTGATAGAGCATTATAATACAAGATTCGGCGCTGAAACTTGGTGGTGGTCTTTATGCAATTTAGTATTATTTGAAAACATTATAATTAATCGATTAATCGGTTTTTTTTACATAAAAAAAAATTTGCCATTCCTAGCTGTGGTTATTAGCTGTTCTTGCTAGCGGGCGCCAGTTTTTATCGGGTAGAGTGAGTGGAGGTTTAACTCATTTAAACGTCCTGAACCCCCTAAGCGAATATTTTGTCTAGTATTACGCTTTTATGCTATTGCATGTATTTCGGCGTATTGCTGGTAGAGTAGCCGAGGGTGCAGAAAACTTGCTATAAATTTTGAAAGCGGGTTTGGTTTTAAATATAGTTTTTAGTACGTACCATATTTGCTTTTATATGTCCATACAATAAGAAACTATATTTTTACTGATTTATGAGTTTGTAACTACTAGTTATTATATTTGCGGTTGTTTCTTTGATTGGTTTATTATGTGTGGTTTTATTTAAAATTTCTTTACTAACGGCTTGGTAAACTAGCTGTTAATTAGTTGCATATTCTGTGTTATTGTGTTATAACTACACGCCGGGCTCAGACGTAGCGAGAATGGGTAATCCTTAGCCCTGGAGTTAGGACTATGAAATTAGAGGGATCTTGCGAGGGAGTGGCCGTGAATAGAGCACGGCTTTGATTCGTACAGTAGAGAGTTCTTCATAATTAATTTGATTAGCTGATCAGCTGATTCCCATAACACACCCTTATGAGGAACGCTTGCATACATGCAATAAGAGCAATATTTAGCTATTTGTAAGTGTAGGTGCGTCACTGTATCTTTGGAAGTATAGTGATTCCTTAACTTGCTTTTGAGATTTTATTTATTTGAAAATTTAAGCCTTTGTGGGGCAATATTGTATGAAAAGTGTCGATTGTTTTTACTTTTTGAGACACTTTGATTATAGTTTATATTTAAGTGCGCATGCACTAATTTGACGCTTTGTATCGCGTCAGCTTCAGATTTTTTAAGCAGGATTTGTGTTGCGCCGTGCAGCGTTTGAGATGTTTGTGCCTTTGAGCAACATGTTGACTCTTGGCAATTTTTAGAATTTGGGTTTCGGGATTTGCTTTTTCAATTAAACCAGTGGTTCTTTTTGTATAAGCGCTTCTTTGGGGTGGGATGGGATATGTGCTGTAATGAAGCATTGAATGGAGTCTTTTTTGTCAATATATGCAATTAAACTTGCTTTTGCAATTTGTATATGTATGCGCATGTGACAGGCAATTTGTGCAAAGTCTTTTTGACCTAACAAAATTATTTCGATGCTGGATGGAATTTTTAAGTTTTTACTTCTCGCAAGTTATGAGTTTATGTCTTCTTGTGCATAGTTCGCATGACGTGTGTTTTTTCTGTTCTGGTGTGAACGAGTGTTTAAATTTTTGTTGCTGCTAGCTTGGGGTCTATTGAAGCTTCTATTTTGGTCGTGTTTAATGCTCTTGTTTTGATTATTTTTTCTTCTACCCTTTCCGCATTTTCATAGTGGGTAGTCAGAAAATCGTTCATTTGTTGCCACATCGGAAATTATTCATAACCTCCATAAAAGGTTTCTGTGTCACATCCTGGCAGCTCGAGATGGATGCCTGAACTTGCCTTCTAATTACCTATTTGTGGCAGCTCTACTCTCGGATGTGGAGTAGGTGCAATTGTAGCAAGTCTGAATCGCAAGATTCGATTACGAGTTCAAAATTTTTGAGATTTTGGCTCTTAATTTCTAACAACTATTCAGGGTTTTCTTCTAGTTCAGTATCTTGTTAAACTGTCACTTTCTGAAATACACTTAATAGCCTTTTTTCAGGTAATCACACTGCAAATCGCAGTGCAAATTAATTTATATGTCTTTTGTTTGAATGTTTAGTAATAGTAGGTACACCCTAATACATGAACTTGAATGTAGGTACTTATGTTTTGTGCAACTGAAAGCTCGTTGAAGAGATCAATGCGCTATTTGCATAAATGCACGAATTGTTTGTTATTATTGTTATGTTCTTAATTATTTATTATTGTTAAGTTCTCGTTAGAGAGATCAATTCGCTTTTTGTATGCGATTCTGCTTGGTTTTGTGTGCCAAAGAACAAGGGGTTAGTCGGATGATTGCCAATGTGGACTCTGAATATGTTTATATGCATATACGAATATGTAAATGTGTATATGTTCGATTATTTATTAATGTTAAGATGAGTTTTTGAGTTTTCTGTGTTAGATTTGAATAAATTATGTATTTACATATATGTTTAGAGAGAGGGCGCGAAAACGGAATAGAAAAAAATTGTATTTTCCGTTGTACTCTTATAAATGTAATTTAATATATATTTATATTTGCACTTGTTAGGTAAGTAAGTGGAATATATGTACATATGGATGTTTTTTTTTTTTTTTTTTTTTTTTTTTTTTTTTTTTTTTTTTTTTTTTTTTTTTTTTTTTTTTTTTTTTTTTTTTGTAATATCAAGCCTATTTTAATGTTTCGAAGATATGTAGGTTCATCAAATTAGGGATGTGTTTATAAGTATATTGATATAGAACATTTACTTATGTATGTACTTGATTAAATAGTTTTTGATAATGCGGCATTACAGCCATGAATTACTACAGTTTGGGCACTGATTTTCCGTTAGGTTTTAAATAGAAAAAACCGTAACTTAAAACACACATATTTATGTGCATATATTAAATACGAAATGAAATTGATACCACAGCAAAACTTGCGTGACCGAAACTCCAATACTTTTACACAATTTCTACTTGTCACTAACACTCCCTCACAAATCTTTGAAATCAGTAAGAAGTCAATCTATTGTGTCTTTTGTTTGTTTTGTTTTTTGTAAGCAAAAATAAAACAAAAGAAGACAAACGAATTTTTTAGCTGTCACCGCTAATTGAAAACGATGGATGTGAAAGCGTACAGCATGATACCGTGAATTTGACGTTTGCTTGTTCGTTGTGACAATTTGAATTCGAAAAAAAAAAAAATTCGGTTACAAACGCGTCGATAATTGAAAATTGCGAAGATTTGTGCTTGTGCATATTTATGCAAAATTATATGAAATAAATATTTAAATCTATTTTAATTGTGTTTCTTTAATTTTGTTTTTGGGTCTTAAAGGGAATTTTGGAAAAAGGGTAAGTATAGAAAATAACAAATATGAAGAAAAATACATTTAGTGCGTATATGAGCCGGGAAAAAACGCTTTTAATCTTAGTGAAATTTGTGAAAAAGATGTATATTTTTATTGTGATCCTGACGTGGAGAGATGCAGTTCACTAAGCTCCCTTGATTTTTCTTCAAATTGCAGTGATAGCTACATATGTTAGTGATAGGAATAATGGTGATAGCGAAATTTTAAAAGTGATAGAAAACAATTAATTTAGTTTAGAATTAAAAGCTTGGGCTTTGAGAAATAGGGTGTCCCATAATACAGTAACCGATCATTTGCAAACGTTGCGAAAAATAGATTACACAGATTTACCTCTAACGGCTAAAAGTCTCCTAGGTACAAGCCGAAAAAAAAGTAAATATTCAAACGATTCCATGTATATACGATTAGAGTGTATAGAGGAATTCAAAATCATTTTGAGAAAAATTCATTTCCTCATAGATGGCCTGAAATTATTCAAGAATTCCAATAAAGTATTGTGGCCTATTCTAGCATCCATAGTTAATTTTCCAAACGAATTTCCATTTACAATTGCGTGCTTTTCTGGAACAGAAAAACCTTGGAGTATTAATGATTTTTTAAAAGAATTTTGTGAAGAAGTAAATTATTAAAAAAAAAAATAGGGTTCAGGTTGGTACTTATCCTGTAAAGAAGAAATTTGATATTCGTTTGTTTTGCTGCGATGCTCCCGCTCGAGCTTTTGTTACAGGTGTGCAGTCGCACACTAGAAAAAGTAGTTGTTCTAAATGTGATCAAGTGGGTGACTACAAAGAAAGGAGAGTTTGCTTTTCAAAACAAATAAAACATTTAAGAACTGACCAATCTTTTAAAAATAGAAGTGACTGATCACATCACATTAATCCTTTCAAATTTAGAGAAAGCGTTTTAGAGTCATGAAATTTCAAAATGGTTTCCCAATTTCCTTTAGACCTTGTACACCTTGTAGATCTTGGTGTATGAAAAAAGTTGCTTCAATTGTTGATGAAAAAAGGCAATATAAACGTAAGCAAAGTTAATGAAAAATAGCATTTCTTTCCAATTTAGTTCCTTCAGAGTTCGGTCGAATATGTAGAAGTTTAGATGGAATCAGCAATTGGAAAGCGACAGAGTTTAGGTCGTTCTTATTGTACATAGGTATATTTGTCCTAAAGGATTGTATTGGTGATGACCATTACTACCATTTCCTCTTATTGCACGCAGCTATAAGGCTACTATCATGCAAGAAGTATTATAGCACTGAAGCCAATGTTGCCTGTGGATGGAAAGGGTAATGTTAAAATGCATTTCTAAACAATTTTTACTTTATTATGTTTACACCTTTTTCAGATGTTTTTAACGTGTTGAAAGCTTTTCCTCCCAACTACAAGAGTTGTTTTCCAGAGTTGAAAATATGGAAAGGAATGTGAACAGCTTTTTGAAAGAAAATATAAGTTTATGTCCATAAAACTTTTTATTGTTCTATAAGTATTCATCAATACAAAGAAAACGTATTGTTTATATGTTTCTGATTAGGCATTATTAAAGTATTCTTTAACTGCACTTGTTCTTTCTCAGATAATTCAAAAAAGCGAAGAAATGGCCCAACAAAAAACCGTCCGCGAATGTAAGGTGCTAATTCGGAAAGTTCACCAATCAGTATGCCGACTGACTGGCGAAGAAATCGACAACACACAAACACAAGAAATTGCTTCGACCCTACCATTAACAACACTAGCTGCAACTTTAGAAATGGAAGAAAAACTAAAATGCGAAGAATTCGCTACAGCAACGGTTAGTAATGTATACAATTTCTTCAATAAACAATATTTATTTTGCATACGTATACAATACAATACATATGTATACAATTTCTTCAATAAACAATATTTATTTTGCATAATATTTTCAAATTACAGAAACAGTTTGTTTTAAGGATGAAAAGTATCCCCGACAGTATATGTGATGTGTTGCGGCATCTGTACACTGACGAATTCCTGAGTTTGTGTAACTGGGACGGTAGGGGAGGCAAGCAACCGCTATCGAAATTGCTGTTGKCCAACATATTATATAGTAAATTTAATACATACATATTTACCTAAAAATATGTATTTCAAATTGATTTTTCCTTACATTTTTTATAGGTTCTCTTCACCAGTGGACTTGCAAATTTCGAGCAACAAATGCGGATGTCCATCGAAATGAGCCACTATAGATTTAAGCAAAAAAAAATATAGGAAGCGAAAAGCTGAATGATAAATATAATATTGTAATAATTTTTTAGATAATGTATAAATATATATTATTTTTTGTATCTATATAAGAATTTATCGAAATAATTTTTATATTATTAAAAAATGTCAAAAGATAAGGGAAATGAATTTAATGTAAATCTAAATACAATTATTTTATTATTAAAATTAAAAAAAAAGAAATATTTTATAAAAAGAATCTTTATATTTTTGAGCTTTGAACTTTAGTTTGCAGGAATGACAAACGATTGGTTTACCCACTAGGCTATTGCAGAATGCACCGTCACGTTTTCCTGAAAGCAGTTTTRTTGATTTGTCCCAAATTTATTGAAAATGTGAGAGAGTAGGATAAGTTTTATTACAGCAGTAAATATGTGAGCGAGAAGGTGATAAAAGATCACATGTATACAAAAGTTTTGGGAGCTTTTTTGATTCGCCGTTAAGAAAGTGATAGGAAAAAGTGACAATTAAACCGGCACGCGTGACCGGCATGTCACTAGGTAACATGACCGTAGAAGTCTGGAGCGGTCAAATCAGGCGATCTTGCTGGATAATTGCAAATCGCAAAAACGGGAGATTAGGCGCCGGGAAATGCATCATTCAGCATATCGGTTATGGCACGTGCAGTGTGTGCCGTTTTGGAACCACATGTTTTCCATTTCATCAAGTTGCGGCAAAAGGAACTCGTTGATCATTTCTCTGTAGCGCTCCCCATTCACAGTAACTGTTAGGCCCGCGACGTCTTCGAAGAAAAAAGGTCCGATGACTCATCCAGCGAAAACAGCTCACTGACTTTGAGGGGTTATAATAGCTGTTCGTAGGTTTCACGCGGATTTTCAGTGACCCAGAAGCATAAATTTGTATTATTTACATAATCGCTAAGATAGAATTGAGCCTCATCACTCATGATTACTTTTGATGAAAAATCATCTTAATCTTGGTGGTGATTAAGGATGGCTTCAGGGGATGTTAGACGCGATTGGCGGTCAGCAGCTAACAGCTGATGTACCGTCTGGACTTTGTACGGAATCATCTTCAAATCTTGGATCAAAATTCGATGTCGACGGCGCTTCCATGACATCCTCGCCTGGCAGCATCTCGTGTTGTGCCAGTCTCTTCGAGGAGAGCGGCTAAATGTCGCAGTGTTCACCAGTAGGCGTCGGACGGCGAGGAAATCTGCGACGAAATTCACGTTGTGCCAAAGTCACCGAGGGATTATTGGTCAAATAAATAGTAACCAATAACCCGCGTTCTGGAGCAGTGTAGCGTATCATTGTATATTTACGTGTATTTCGCATATATTTGCTACACAAATGTCAAAACAGAACTGGCATTAGAGGTCAATTGCAAAAATTTTAGCATCTTCTGATAGGAGGATTACTTTTGCGCCAAATACATTTTATACATATGTTGTATGTGTAAAATAAATCATAAATATTTATACTAGTTTCAATTCCGTACTAAAATAAGTTTACGCAAATACAACTCTGAACACCAAACTATGTTATTGATGTAAGAATTAGGGATTTTAATTATTTAAGTAATCGAAAATATTCTTTCAGACTTATTGGTGTTCCACATAGGGTGACTAAGATCAAACAGCTTGTGTTCAAGTCCAGCAATATTCAGGATATTATAAAGAAATGGGCCAGTGGTTCGTTTTTACTTTGCTAAAGAATCACCGTAGTATTTTGTCAAAAGTATCAATACTATCTTTATACTCATTATAATCATGTATGACTTGTGGTTTTTTTGTTACAGGATATACAACTTCGCTGTCATAAGCAGTTGAAAGCCCTAGCAGGTTTTTCTTCAAATGTGTTGATAGCTTCTTCAAAAGATGTAAATAGTTTTGGGAGTTGTTTCTTGTCAATATATTAGGGATAATCAGAATCTGGTGCAAATGGTCTTGCATATTTGCAATTGCAAATGAGCGAGCATATTTTTGCTTTTACCCTAACAAAATGTACAGCGACGCACTTGCTACACCCTTGCAAAGAAGCAACACTAAAACACCATTGTATTATTTGCAACACTGGTTTGCAAATTATCAGCTGTTGTCAAAAATAAAAGCAAACAAAGAAAAGAAATGGAGCAAACAGGTTTAAACAGAAAAAGAATTAAACGTGAAAAACCAAACAAAAAGTGGAGCGAAAAAGAAATCCAGAGTATACTGGATTTCATGCAGGAAGCTCTAGAAGTAGAGGTAAGTGATTTAAGTGATTAATTTCAACAATTTATGTAACAATAATTTTAATTCAAATAGGCACTAACAGCTCAAATTTTTTATAAAAACCTCATTGAGAGCACAAAAATAGACGCAATGTGGGATTTAATACGGTGGAAAGTGCGGCACATTAAGGCTTCATACAAAAAAGCAAGCGATTGGCGAATGTCAACAGGAGCAGGCCTTCTTGAGTCTGATGCCGCGACGTCGAGTGTTGAAGGTAAGCGTAGTGAATGCGACAAAATTTTGTCTAATGTTTATATTTCAGGCAAAGTGTTGCAGATGTGCCCACACTTTAATCAGCTTAAATATATTTTTGGGAAAAAGCCACAAGTGAATTACTATTTGAAGTGGTTGATAGTGGCAGAACGTCCATAATGAATGAAAGCGCGGCCAGCCAAATACTGGAAGTCACCTTTTCTGATGTCGGCGAAGAAATTGCGTCTATAAATTGACATTGCCAATATTGAAATTCTACCACCAGGCAATGTAGTGAAGTGATTGTTCATAAAAAAGCAAAAGATTTCGCGGAAAAAATTAAAAAATATGTCCCAAAATCATCTGCTGCAAATCTTGTTGCTTTTCAAGTCGAGCGTAGGTAAATGTTCAAAATGAAAATGGAATGGGAAAAAGAGAAACATGAAAAAGATCACGCTTTGAATGAAAGAAGATTGCAAGCAGAAATTGAAAGAGGTAAAGCTGAAGTAATATACAAGAACTGTGAATTGGACTTAAAAATCTTAGATTTGGAAAAGGATGAACGGTTGAAAAAACTTCAAATTGAAAAGGAGGAACGCTTGCAAAAGTTCGAAATTTAAATGAAATATWAGTATTCCTCTCACCAGTAATTTTTCTGTACTTTATTTATCTTAATTTATGTATCTCTGTACTTTATTTATCTTTGTATTTTAAAATATGTAGTACCAATTACTGTTGAGATGAATACTTATTTAATACGGGTTTTGATGTTTTACTATCTTCTATCATTCAAAGCGTTATCTTTTTCATGTTTGTCTTATACTAAATGTATAAATATATGTAATTATAATTATTATATAAGTATGTAATTAAAAACTGAAAAATGAATTAAAATACATTTAAGAAAACATTAATGCGTATATGGCTTGTGTTTTAGTTTCTCCAACATTGTTGGGTGTATAAGGGTATGGGCTCAATAGAATCTTCGGTAGTAGTTGATGTATCTGAACCACCGTCGAACGAAGYGGAACCATTATTAATTAAAATGTTGTGGGGAATACAGCAGACAAGAAACCAATCGCAGCATAATTTATGGTTTTTTTGTTAGATAAACGCATCCTTAGCTGCTTAAGGCTTCCAAATCTTTCTTATAAAAGCCCAAAATAATGCTCTATTCTAACCCGGTATTAACTGTGCCATAAATTAAATGCAATTCGGGCATTTCAATCCAACTGTCTTGCGTTGCTTCTTTAAGGGGTTATTAACGTTGCAAAAAAAGAATATGCGGAGTCCCCAGCAATCCATTGCTGTGAAGAAAAATACTGATCATGCCAGCTCCCAGGGTGACCAACCACAACATGTCGAATTACTCGTTTATAATCACAAACTATTTGTGCTTTTATTGAATATATGTGATTTCTGGAGAAGTATGATGTATGGTCTTCAATTGGCGATTCTGCTAATTTAATCTCGGTTCCATCAATATATCCAATACAAAACGGTAACTCATCAAAGGTATCCGATACTATTTTCGATCGTTCAACCTCATCGGGCCAATATATATACTTAGATTGGTGACGCAAGAACACTCTAAAGATTCTTTTTGTTATTAGCGGTATAGTTTTGCCATCTCCCACTCCAAAAATTGTCGCTATTTTTCTAAATGCTGCTTTTTCTCCCGACGAACCCAAACGTGATTGTTAATTGCAATTCGACAGAAAATTGCTTACATGAGTGCGCTTTGTTGAATTCCCCATCGTTTTTTATTAAATCAACCAACATATTATATTGGTCTTTATCTACTCTTAACATTTGGCGGAATCGGTCTTCGTCCAGTGTTGTCAAAATATTATTGCGCCAAATTCCTGACTTAGGTATTTTGCTATAATCTCCTCGCCGACATTCCATAATAACAGATACATTATATTGTCAGCCAATTCATCTAACACTGCATCCACTGCGTCATCATCACTTTCGATTTCTAGAAGAAAATTGTTATTAACTGAAATTCTGCATAAAAATATTTCAGCCAATTCATCTAACACTGCATCCACTGCGTCATCATCACTTTCGATTCCTAGAAGAAAATTGTTATTAACTGAAATTCTGCATAAAAATATTTCTCACCTTCAATGTCCATAATTTCTTCAGCAGCTTCATCAATTAAAGCGTCAGTTAATTTTTCTCTAAAACTATTTTTCGGCAAATTTTCCAATTTGTGCGACAATTTTGTTTACAAACAACGTTTTTCTTCACCGATCAGCTGTGAATTAATGGTATTTGCAAGGGTTGCACTGAAATCACAAAAAAGACGTTCAATGTTAAGGGTAAATATTTGAAATTGCATAATTTTGCAAACTCAGATGCACCAGACTCTGAATTTCCCTCTTATGTTTTTGGAACTGTTTGATTTAGCTTTCCCAATTGTCTCAATAGAAACACTTTCAACAAGAGACGCTGGGAAGATGCGTATGAAGGCATCGCTTTTAGATCAAAAATTTTCCAAGATTGATTGTTTACGCATTACCAATACCAGTTCCAATCACCGTTTTTTACTTTGCCTTGGTTTTGACCACAGTACAGTTTGATTGTTTCCTTCCCAAACCACAATATTTTTCTCCACAATTACTCTCAATAGCGGTATTTGACAAATCTCCTTTCGTCAGAATCCAGACCTTTTTTAAAAAATTAATTCAATGTTTTGTGTGAAAATAAACGAATTTGGAAAAAAAAATCAAAATTTGCTTTGGCATTCTTCTCATAATCCGGTGGGACATTGTGAAAATAGGCGAAATTGGACTACAACCACGCCTACTTCCCATATACCACAATTTTAAATTTCCCTTGATTCTTTCACTTTCCAGTATAGAAATCAAAAAGCAAATTATTCTAATCCAACCAAAACCACTACATACCGAATATGTGGACCCCAGTATTTATAGTTGACTTTTGACTGAAAATTTGACACAATTGAAACCCAGACAGAATTTTTTCATGCAATTATGGGTATTAATTAGTAATGATTTGAATCGGGTCAATACATACCGAAGACCCCATACACCTAATATAAAGTTTTTCTAACCATATATCTTTCAATAATTGAGATATCTCAATGGATTTTACAGAGCATATTTTACTCATAATATTTCATCTTTATGCATAAAATAGATAAAATTGGACGAAAATTTAATCCAGCCCCATATATGTAACTAATGTCAGGATTTTCGAACATCCGTCTGACTTTACTCCATATGATTGGTAATTGTATGTGAGGTACCTTTATGAAACCAAGGCAACATACTACCCCAACTCCTAATATAATGATTTTCGTTTTTCTAACAAACCTTATGCCGAATTTTTAGCTCAGTGCATGAGTATTATAGAGGATATGTAAATACTATTAAATGGCTTGGATTCCGATACTGTGGTTGCCGTTTTTAACCTGGYTTTAATTTTTGCAAGTTGCAAGAGTATAAAATGTTCGGTTGCACCCGAATTCAGCACTTCCTTACTTGTTCAATTAATTAAAGTTGTCATAAAGCCATAACGGCAGTGCACTTGAAAAAATTCCACAATCTTATATATAAGTTTAAAGTCGGGTTTATTGTAACTTGTATATACACATTTAGCAATCAATATTGATCTGCGTGAAAGCATTATCTTCACATATTCAAGCTAACTAACCTTCCCAATAAACCTTTCCATAAAGCGGCCCCCTCACGACATATTTGTTTGACAAATCTGTTTGAGTTTGAGGTGGTTTTTGTCGTGGGTGGGCATGTTGTCAAACGGATTGAAGGTTTGCGACAAAAACGTTTGGTCAGTTGGTTGAAACTTTTGCAGTGGATAAAAAAATGGCAAGCGTGAGCAAACATTTTTTGGAAGAGTTTATTGAATTATTTCAAAATGAACCGGCCTTATGGCAATGCAAAAGTGAAAATTATAAGAATAAATACCAAAAAGATCAGTCGTAGAAAAATTTTCTTTCGAAATATAAAGAAATTGATAAGGATGCGATAATTGACGTAGTAAAAAAAAATTTATTGTTTACGAACTGCATATAGACGTGAATTGGYGAAGATATGCAAGAGCGGAAAGTCTGGGGCAGGTGCTGAGGAAATATATGTACCAAATCTATGGTACTTCAATAAGTTGGAATTTTTGGGTGACCAAGAGATGCAAACAGATGGATTTTGCTCATTCGACGAATCTATCGATATTGAAAAAGTAAGTACATACTCGTAGGTTATGAGAAGCAATAATTCTTTATTTTGAGAAAAATTGGAGTTATTACAAAAATTGATAGAGCTTATACAAATATATTCTGCCAAGGCACTGCACCAACAGTACTAAAGTTTAAATTTATCGCGAACATGCTTGGCGTTGTTGGAAGAGTTGGTACACTTTATCGGCTTCAAATAGTCAAATAATCATTTGTAGTAATCCCAGTATTCATTTCGTTGGAGTTTCTCAAATAAATTGACTTATTTTTTACTTTTATATAATTATGTAAATAGCAACAGGCAGTTGCAATTAATGTGGCTTTTTCTGTGTTCAACATTAAAAAGGAAATGCATTATCCCCTACGAATACAAATGGAAATATATCTTCGGACAGTGGTAGCTTCTCCGGCTCAGGTAAACATAGAAGCCCTTTATCATATAAATACTTCAACTTGGATTGCGCGAAAACACCCGCATTTGATGCTCTGCCATTTGTTCCCACTTCCACTGATATGAATTCGTAGTTTGCATTAACCACCGCCATCATCACAATACTAAAACTCTTCTTATAATTAAAATAAAAAGACCCAGATTTTGGCGGTTTTTTAATGTGCACATGCTTGCCGTCGATGGCGCCAATGCAATTGCTAAAATTCCACTTTTTTCAAAATCATCAGAAATTACTTTCCTTTACTTGGAATCTGGAATATTAAAGGAAATTTATTATAATCTTTCAGCCCTCTCATTAAAAAAAACGAAAATATGATGACTCGGAAATTTTGGAAAAAGCTGTTCCACATTTGGACAAAATGAATAAACCGTCGAAAAGGGATGAATCAGATATTTTTGCAGAAGGATGGTCCATGTTATATCGCAAAATGAACGAACAACAAACAATTTTTCGAAGCGCATAATTGACGACACTCTAATGCACGGTCAGCTGAATCATCTTTCCTTTTCGATCAGCCTTAACCTCCAACTAACGAATCGAGCTTTTCATCTTCACCAATTAGTTTGCAAATGCTTCCATCCGAKGAAATTTTTCCAGAACATCAATCTGTGAGAGTTATTTCTCAGGAAAKAATAACTCCAACAAACTCGTTCCAACAGCTTTTCGATAACAAAGAATATATATAATATTATTTTTTACATACCGTAATAAACGATTTTAATGATGAAATTATTGCTCTGCACGTCTCAATTGTTATTCTGCCTACAGATTGTGGGGAAATCTTTGTTAAGAATTTTAGATCCTCAAAACTTTATCCAGTTGCGAGAAACCTCAATGTTGCGGAGAGTCTCTCATCTGCTGTAATCGCTTCACGCATTCCTATGTCTTTCTTTTTTATTACAGGAGTGACTGCAGTAAGGAGATCCATATACGTTTTGGAATCCATCCTGAGGAAGTTTTTAAAATCGTCAGGAGCAGTCAGCTCCATTGAATTTAATAGTTTACATGTGAGTGATTATATCTCTCACATAACCACTCTTTCATCCATTCTTTCTTCATTATTATTATTATTTTTTTTTTTTTTGCATTTGGCTTTTTTCGCTTCATGCACTGATGTATTACTAGCAGCGTAATGGAAATAAAGTTTGTCAAATTGGTTTGTCGTGAGTGCTCAACAGTCTTCAAACAGATTTGTCAAACAAATTTGCGTGAGTGGGCCGCTTAAGCGAACGGCAATAGAGTTATAGAATAAGCTTATTGTAATGATTTTACGAAAACATTTAATACGCATATTTATGAAAGGTTTATTCAATTATAAAATAATAATACTTTTATTAACGTACTTGAAAAGTGATTCACATAGTAACAACATAACAAATATGATAGTAATTGACTTAGGCCTGCTATAGTTTTGTAGCTCTGTTGTGTACATGAAACTTACAAAAAACTTACGCTCAATACAGTTTCCAAAGCTTACTGTTTCATTTACCGCTATTCTGTCGCGCCGTTGTTAGCGTCTTCACAGTTTTCATTGTCATTGTAAAATTTTATACGAAGTGAATATGGTGGGAGTGAACATAATATCTCAAAATAATTTAAAATACCATATAAAATAAAACAGTGTATTCGTAATGAGTATAGTGAAGTTGTTAGTTTGTTATTAAGTGCAAAAAAGAAAAAGAAAAGAATAATGAAGATGATTATATTGCAACCAGCTCCGGTCAAAATGATTTTAGTGAAGCAAATATTATTTGTGATGAAATCAATGAGACAGAAAATGAAATTTACAGTTCTGAGGAAAATGATAATGCTGAGCTCTCAATAACGCGGATATAAAAAGAGATCTTGCTATTTGGTCAGTTAAGCATACTATATCAAATAGTGCAATCAATGAGTTACTGATTATCTTAGGAAAAAAATTTCCATATCTACCACTATAACTCAAATACAAGGCGGCAATTATGTTCAGTACGGCCTAAGAGATTGCCTTACAGATTTCTTAAGTCAAACAACATATTTATTTGATATAATTGATTTAAATATAAACATAGACGGACTTCCAGTAGCGAAAAGTTCCTTAGTGCAGACCTGGCCAATTTTAATTAACATTAATGGTACGGAGGCAGTAAAAACTATATAACATTTATAGTGGAAACAGCAAGCCAAAAGATATTAACGAGTTTATACAACCTTTTGTGGACGAATTAAGAGAATTAATGAACGAAAATTTTGCATATAATAACAAAATATATAAAATTAATTGTCAAGCCGTCATATGTGATGCTATAGCTAGGTCGCTACTAATGGGAATAAAAAGTCATACAGGCTACAGTTCTTGCCATAAATGTAACCAAAGAGGTGAGCACATAAATCACCGTATGGTGTTCAAATTTCAAAAAAACAGCACATTGCGGACGGGTGAAAGTTTCAGACAAATATCGGATACAAATTTCCACAAAGAACTTAATCACATAGCCATAGAAGACTTATCCGTAGACCTTATAAAATCCTTTCCTATGGATTATAAGCATGTTGTTTGTTTGACCAACCATATTCACTTAAAAATCAAAATATAGTTAACCTTAACGATCAGCTACTGTTTTTAAAAGGAAAGCTACTACGCGAATTCCGGAGAAGTACGAGAGATTTGAATTTTGAACTTTTCTGCTGTATGTTGGGCCGTTTGTATTAAAAACTGTTTTAGACGAAAAACGGTATTTGCATTTTCTGCAACTCAGTTTATCCATGAGGATTTTATTGGCCAGTAAGCAATGCCAAACTAACAATAGGTGTGCTGATGAGTTATTGCAGAGTTTTGTGAAGTTATTGCCTGAGTATTATGATGCATCTATATCAGTTTACACCTTTCATTGTCTCACTCACCTTTCTAATGATTGTTTGCTGTATGGATCAAGCGAAACTATCAGCGCCTTCAAATTTCAAAATAAACTCGGAATGTTAAAGAGATTTAAAAAAAAAAAAAAGAAAAAACATCATATCAGTACAACTATATAATCGTTTGGTGGAGCAAAGCATTAATCCCTCAAGTCTAGGAAATTTTGAAAAAAAAAACAACACCTTTTTTGTCAGAAACCAACCCAAACAAGTATTACAGTGTTGGAAATAATATTTATAAAGTCTCATCAATAATAAATAGCAAAGTTATTGGTCATCAAGTTTTGAATTTGAGATGTATGTTTCAAAATCCTCTAGAATCATCTCTTCTCAACATATGGGAAACATCAAATTTAACACTTTCGCAAGACACTTACGAACATCTTTCTAAAAATATAAATAAAATCTGTGCTCTTTCCAATAAAAATAATGAGTTCGGGTTTTTTCCAGTCATTCATGATGGCGGACAAACAGAATTTCAACAACATCTTTCAATAGACACAAAATTTATCTACCCCCCAAACAGTATATAACGATTCGATTAATAGAAATAAAAACACTTTACAAGTTGAAGCTGTGTTATTTGATGGTAAAAATATTGTTTATAATAACTTTGTATGCACTTTCTATCTTTTTTTCATAAATTTCTAGAAATATCCCGAAAATCCCGAACCCATGTTCATCAGATTGACCAACGAGATAACTTTATTGCGGCAGGAGGTCAAATCTCTGCCTATGAAAGTCGGTGAGTTAAAACAGGACGGATATAATATAGAATTGGTCATCCCACAACAGCCATTTCAAACAATGGAGGATTTTTTAAATTTTGAAATACAGCTACAGGAAGATCCAAATTTATTTGCTTCATTCGAAAGTTTACTAAAATACTAAATTAATTTGTTCGATAATCAATCATTTGATTTTTCTTACTTTTAATCAAAGGAAATGAAACTCAAAACTGTTGGAAAAAAGTCCAACTTTACCAAAAATTTTTGGAGAAAATTATTGGTCGATGAACTGGCGGAAAAACTGTGCTGGAAAGGGACGGAGCAAAAAAAAAAGTGTACGCAGTCTAAGTACATCGAAATCAATTAGAAGTAAATACTTAAATGTTTTTTTGAAATGTATATATTAACTTATTTTTCACAATTTTTTCAGATGCTGCAATTTCTATTGGAATCGGAGAGGATGAATTCATCCGGAACACAAAGTCTTTCTTCCAATTTGCCAAAAACCGCCAAGAAAGCAAGGAAAAATATAAATCAGAAAAAAACTAGCTCAACTGCAATCTCAAATGAAATGAAATAAAAGAGAAATAACAATACAACAATTTAAAAACGCTTACTATTTTAAATTTTTCACAAGCTTATAAAAATTTTGCTATACTAAGCTTATTGTAAGCATGTTTAGAAAACTATTCTATCAGTAAGCTTGTTCTATAATTAGACTTCTAAGCTTGTTGTATACTTCGACTACTAAGCTTATGGCGAGGTACGTTTTTCTTTATTCTATAATTATTAAGAAGCCTTTCACAACAGTAGTCACTACAGTTTCCTAAGCATAAGGCTTAGGGCAGCAAGCTTGCTACAAGTTATTTCCAAAGAGTTTTGGTATGTTGGGTTCTTCATGTTATTATAGTTGTCTTAAAGCCATAACGACAATGCATGTGAAAAATGTTAACAATCTTTTATTTAGGTTTTACATCTTGTAACTTGTATACATCCTTTTAGCAATCGATATTCTGAAATTATTAACTTCACATATTTAAGTTAATTAACCCTCGTCATATTATTGGAGCTGTCATAAAGACATAGTGGCAATGTATTTGGAAAAATTCCACAATCTTACATTTAGGCGTAAAGTCAATTTTCTTTTAACTTGTATATACAAATTTATCAATCGATGACATTAGTTTCAGGTATTCAAGCTAGTTTGGATTTTTCACATTATTGGAACGGAGCATTTTCTTGTAACTTGTATATTATACTCATGAAGCAATTAACATAGGGTTTTGGTATGATTCTTTTTTACTTTCAATTTCATTATTTTCAAAATTATTGTATATCTATCATTATTTGAAACAAAGTGTCTACTTAAGAAATCAGCAGAAGTATAATACTTCCTTAAAAATGGGTGATTTCAAGTTCGGAAATCTTTCACAGAACATACAATGGCTAAAGCTTATTTCTCAATTGTAGAGCAAAAAATATCCTGGTCCCACAAAGCACGAGAAGAATGGTTTTTTCGGCTAAATCAATACATTTTATTCAAAAAAGTGTCGTTCTGCTTCAATACAGCGTTTTGCACAGTCCAAAAGCATGTCGAACGAGTTCTTTAGCTCGTTGGCCGATATGACCGCCAGTAYGCGGGTGCAACCCTTTTGAATGACATCTCCGTCCGCATAACGCCTTACTTTCATGAGCAAATGGGTTTTTCCGAAAAGGAAAAAGTCGCTCGGTGCCAAAACAGGTGAATACGGGTAGTGGTTAATGGCTAAAATGTGATTTTGGTCAAATAATCGATCACAAGCGTCGATCGATGAGACGGCGCATTATCGTGTAACAAACGCCAACATTCATCTTCGCGATATTCGTTCCGAACACGTCGAATACGACGGACCAAATGCTTCAAAACTCCAAGGTAGAATACTGCATTACCGTTTTGGCCGGGTGGAACAAATTCTTGTCTTCAGCATTGTCTTCACTTTTGACTTCTCCACGCACAATTTTCTGGGCTTTAGCACTCTGGCGTTTCGTTTTGGGATCATATTCTAAACACCACGTTTCGTCACCAGTCACAATATTGAAAAGGAAGCTTTTGTCCTTTTTGACCTTTTTAATGATGTCCCTCGAATGTTGGATTCTGAGCAATTTTGGTCGTCAGTCAATTTGTGCGGAACAAACCGTGAACATCTTTCGTAAGCCCAAATGTTCGGTAAAAATGCGATAAATGTTCTAGATTTCTGAGTTTCGATGGAATTTACGGTAATCACGGATTTTGATTGACCCACATGTTGATCGTCATTTATGTCCGCAAGACCACTTTGAAAACATTGAAACCACTCGGGCACTCTGCTACGGGATAGGCAATCATCGCCATAAACTTTTTTCATCGATTGAAACATTTCGTTAAAAGTTTTACGATTTTTAAAACAAAATTTACTGTTGGCTCTTTGTTCGAAGCTCATTTTCGCACCGATAACACAAACATACTGACACTTAAAGCGCAAAAACTTCACTTCCAATCTATAAAGATAGCAGATTCTAACGCACTAGTCGATATATACTCGTAGATGGCGCCACCGGAGGGCACAAGGTTCAAAAAGTGTTTACTTTGGAACACACCTTGTATTGTAAAGCAACGGTGGGGAGTATGCATTACTTATTGAAATCTGATTATAAATCCTTCTAAATAATTAAAAGAGTTTCAAAAATCAATGTTTTAAAAATGGAAAATAGCATTTTAGGCAAAAAGCTTGCCATAAGATAAGCTCCTTTTGCGTAGTGCCGTATAAATTTACGGTAATATGCTTTTATACCTAGGAATTTTTTTATTCCTTTAATACTAGTTAGCGATTTCATCTTCTCAGAATTAGATTGTATCTTTGTGCATCTGGCTTTATGCCTTCTCTGTACACAAAATGTCCCAAACATTTACTAAAATTTTCAATTGGAAGCACGTAGAGTCTTTTTAATAGAAAGAGTGGGCGAAATATATTAAATATTTTTTTTTAGCGTTTAGTATACGCTTATCTTTCTTAAGTACTGGTACATAAAGTGTATTTGGCGATTTTTACGATAAGTGAAACTATTCATGAAAGAAGTTCTATCAAATTTTGTGTGCGGAATCAAACTACTTGTGTCRAAAGGTGCTAATTGTTTGAGTATTTTTGTTTGGTTCAAATTATTGAATTAGTTTAAGAACGCGTTGACGACGAACCACGTCCAGGACGACTATCACCATCGACTGACGATCAACAAGTCAATAAAATAAAAGAATTGATGCTTGGGAATCGACCATTAACAGTCAGAGATCGTATTGACATAGTTGGATCAGAGCCATTTTGAAACATATTTTGGGCATTAAAAAAGTAAAAATACGATTGGTTCGGAAAACAGTGTCGCGTTGACGTCTGTGAAACAATGCTTTTCGCCTACCAGGATGTCATGAAACGCATTCTTACTGGTGATTAGTCTTGGAACTATGCTTACGATTCGAAAACCGACGATCAATCAGCCAAATATTATGGCAAAGGTTGGTCGCAGCCGAAAAAATCACATCAAACCAGGTATAAACTAAGGTTATTCATTTATCGAATACTACTTAAGTGGTGTACTTCGTATAAGCCAACCTGTTCATTAAAACACGCCGGAATCATTTTGGATTTGCTCATTCCTCAGCGACCTCTTCCCGGCACTCCAAAAAGGCTGGTGCCTTTCTAAAGCATCATCTGGCTCAGCCTGCATTATCATATCAAACGTTTCTGTCGCAGATTTACCAAGTCTCACACAGAATTTAATCGCGAACCTCTGCTCTGACGAACGCTGTGTTTCACATACAGAACCACGTCGCGCGAAAATGTTCACCCTAACTCTCCAGATGCCTGGAGACAACTGACCTAGCGTTAGATGAGAACGCCCTCTATCGAATATAGTTGAGTCACGCACGCTCCGAAGTACAGTCGCAGCGAAAAAAAATCAGTCCTATTACTTTATGAATAAACCCTGTAAATGGTGGCCCAGGGAAGTATAGATCCACTTCAGCCCATTTTTGATACACAGAGATACTATTATCAAAAAAGGATTCTCTCTCTTTTCGGTCCACAGTCAATTACATACTATACGAGTATACTTCATGGCGTTCACATATTCCTATTGGTTGGAACAGTTTTGATTGTAATATATTTAATTTATAAAGTATCCCCTTAAAGAATTATTAGCGGAAAGTTTTAGCCCTTTATATAAATTGATTCTTGATGTGTGGACTGGAAAGTGGAAAAATCAAATGTAATTCAAAAGTGTGCTATATAAGAAATATGTGTGGTTGCAGTCCGATTTCGCCTACTTTTGCACTGTGACATAGAAAGCTAAGAAGAATGGGGCGTACTAAATTTAGTCGAAAATGGAAATTCTTGACAAGTTCAGAGAATGTGGCTATTTCAACACCATCAATTTTGTAAAAGGGATTTCACCAGGTTGAGGTACACTCTAATGATAGAGACAGAATGGCTTTTTCAACGGTAGATGGTCATTATGGATTCATATGAAAGCCTTTTCGTCTCAAAATAGCTCCTGCAATATTTCAGTGGCCTATCAACTATTGTAACATTGTGAGAAATAAATATCCTTTCATAATTAAACATAACGCATAGAAACGCACCATTTTAAACAAATAAAATATAAAAAGGATTCAAACATAATGGGAAAACCACGCCAAGCAATTAACACAATGGGAAAACCATCCCAGTTCTAGCAACACAAGAAGAAGGAGAAACCAGAGACGCAACAAAGATTCATACGCAGCGGTAAAACCAAACATTTTCAGCACCACATGCCATCCCAGCACAACATGTTGCGTATGTGTTAGCAAGCTGCACAGGCTTGGCGGAGAGTTTACAGGTCGGTTCACAGACAGTCAGCACAGAACTCTGACACCTGACTCAGTCGATCCTCTGGCTAGTCTTGGTACCCTGATTTCAAATACCGTCTGTTAATGGTGAGTTGAGCCAATGACCGACTCAACTCTTAACATTCCTGCCGCTAACATCAAAGCATCCGAGCACCGGCAGAAACAGTCGAGCGTCGTCGTCGTAGCACATAAGCGTCAACGCTCGCAACAGGGCATCGTCATCGAAGCCTATATGAGCGCCGGCAGAAACAGTTTAGCATCGTCATCGTAGCACACGAGCGTCAACGCACGCAGTAGTCGTCGCGCATTTCAACCGCAATATATGTCACCACTTATCACCTCAGAGCACAGCAGAGCAGGAAACGTTATTGCTCTAACGGGCCACATTAAACCGTTACCCTGCCACAGCACGGCACCACCAGCAAGATTTTCGACGCCGTAGAGAGCAACACACAACTCGGACAAACACTGCCTTTAGTATTACAAGTCATGCTCGTTGCGATTAATGACGTCATACCCGGATTACATACACTGTGGAGCATGGGAGCTAAGGAATCCTGCCGAGGTCACCAGGTAGTGTTAAAAGCGTCAGATGCTCAGCTTAACGTAAACTAAGTAAACATGAGAGGAGTGAAGACCATGGCGAAAGTCACTGAAGTGGCTGGATTCCTGTCGGACGGATAGTACGATGGGCTTTAGAATTACAGCAGGGTACTTTCGTAATTTGTATCATAAAGGGAAACTCAACCAAGTAGCAGACGCACCATTCCGACGGCCATTACAGACCATAAGGAAAACGGCCACGATGGTGCCAGAAAATGGTGGCGAAAACAAGTAGAAGAAGTTGCGCAAACCCAGAGAAGTACGCGGACTATTAGAAAAGAATGACCAACTCTTTCGTCCCAATCCGTGTCGATGACGCCATGAACAGGCTGTACCCCGAAGGGTATGAGCGCCTGACACATGGGCATACGCCGGACAGCAGCAGTAGTGGCCAACCAATCATACTGTCCAGCGATTAGCCTGTACGTACGCCAGTGTGAGTCTTGCCAAATATATAAGGAAGAACAGCAAAGACCAGTGGAGAAGATGCCTTCACAGATGGCGCAAAAGCCGATTGCCGCGGTCTGCACGCGACCAACCCATGGCAATACAATGACATCGTCATCGAAGCCTACACGAGCACGGCAGAAACAGTTGAGCGTCGTAGTACACAAGCGACCACACACGCAGCAGTCGTCGCCCATTTCAGCCGCAATTAATGATATCGTTCTAGTGAAGATCAGAATGTCACTTAATACCCCAGAGCGCATTAGAGGGGGAAACGTTATTACACCAACGGGATACTTTAAATTGTTACCCTGGCACTGCACTATCCTTGGCACGTCACCGCGCGAGACACTATTTAAGCAGTAATTGTAAATATAAATAAATTCCGATTCGTTGAGAGCGCCATTATTTACTAATTTATGGTAACGAACCCTGGACACGGAAAGTATAACTTAGCAAACTGCAAAAAACAGGAGCTTTACAAGATTTGGGTTGCACATTTGGAGGACTCTTTAATATTCTCTACAAGCTCTAAAGAACATTCGACTATGGGTAAGAAATAAAAAATACTTTGTTCATAATAGTAAAATTCCTTATTTATTCTTCAAATCTATGTCGTCCTCCTTAAAGTAATCCCTCTTGACCACAATACACTTGTTTCCCGTAGCGGTCGTTTGATGAATAGCCAGAATTCACACCGATTACGGTTGTTGTGGCACGATATTGGTGGAAATTTGGGTAAAAACTCGCGAAAAATCAGTGGAGAATGCGACGGTTCGTTATCGTGGTGCAAGAACCAAGAGTTTTCTGTCCATGATCCCGGCTTCTTTTTAGGAATAACTCCACGAAAGCCACGCATAACTCTCCAATAGTATTCTTTGTTTACGGTTTGGCCACACCTCGTTAATCGAAGAAAACCTTGATTTTGATCTGCTTTGTCGTGATTTTTTTCGCCTTTGCTCAAATTTCCCTCTATATTCGGTCGATTCATTACATGTTTCCAGATCGAAACCATATGTCCAAGACTTCAAGAGCTTTATTATTCTGAAATATACTGGTCCTTGCTGAATTGAAGARGGGGCATTCATCCAGTAGATGTGTTATAGTTAAGGAGGACGAACTACAATATAGACAGGATGAATTAAGGTTTCCATTTAATAAATGGGAATGTGTTAATGACGTATGACCAAGACGAAGGCGAACAAAGGGTTTTATATCTTGGCAAGGGCCTGATGGCGGATAAGCAGGTCTTTTGCCCTCTTGGTTGCAGATGGCATGGTGGTGTTGCACATTCTTCCAAGCATTAGCTTTTACAGCTKTTTTTTGAAGCGATTAAGTGGATTATGTCGTTTTTTCGATGTAGTCGAAGAAAATCAATGGCTGTTTTGCCACCAATTTGGCGTTTTGATCGGCCCATTCATTTCCAGTAATACCGGAGTGTCCAGGGATCCACATAATTTTTATGTTTGTTTTCCCAATTAGTATGTTTCTAATTTGCGCAATGAGATAGGATTTGTTAGATCCTGTTTAAAAGTGTACTCGATATATTGGGGAGCACTCACCACTGCGTTAAATTAAATAAAAACATCCAGTTTATTTTTTTATAAATTTGGGCTTTTAACAATTTTATTTAAATAAATTTATTGATTTTATCATATAAACTCATTAAAAACGCGGCGATACCACAATTCCGGGTATGGTTTGTCACTGATTGCGATCTAGTGGACACGGCTCGTGGTTGAGTGTTGTAATTGGAGGAGATTAGCGTGAGGTGTCGACGCGGCGGAGTGTATATAAATTTGATGGTCGAATTGTATGGATCTGGCGGATTTGTAGGTCGACGTTGCGCAGTGTGTAAGCGAATGTTGATGGCTGAAATGCATGGGTTGAACGAATTGGTTAGAAACAATTGTGTCTCCTATCCTCTTGTCTATCCTTTTTGTTTAGTGGGCAGGGGTCATCATCCTCATCATCAGCTGTGGTGAATTGCGCTGTTGTATTAGGATGCGCCAGTTTTACAGGGTAGAGGGGGTGGATGCTAAACTCATTTAAACAGATGCATTTAAGAGAGCTGAGATTGTAGACTTGCTATGTTTTGCTTGCTTAATGTTTTTATGTTAGAGTTTTGTACTAGGGATAGCGCATGATAGATGGCTGCTGCTTCTGCGGTGTATACTGAGCTGTAAATGGGCAGGAGTCCAGCTTTCAACGTATTTCCAACGTTATCAGCAATAGAAAAAGACGTGTAGGAGTCTGCCTTCGAAGCGTCAGTAAAACTGAGTTGCAAATCGACGTAGTTTTGCACAATGAGCTCTTTGAACAAACTTTGATATACCCTGGAATTGGTGTTATTTTTATTATGTTTTTTGCAGATGTAGCTCGAACGAAGATTCTTTGAGTAGCCATGATGGGGCAAAAGAAATAGACTTTTCCTCAGGTGTAGTTGTTATACCAGATTCTTAGCTAATTTAATGMATTTAGAAACAGTGGAAGAAGTATTGGAGTTTGTATCGTCGGTCCATTTGGCTTTTACTATACCATACAAGAGTTTGTTATTACTAGGGCAACCCAAAAATTGCATTTGCAAGTTGTTTGTCGTGATCGCAATTCCAATGCCGGTTAATTAGAAATACCTTTTATAAATTTCTCTTTAATTTAAACTAAACTTGTTGTTGCAATTTTTTGCATTTTTAGCAATAAATGCAATATTTTTCAAAAATTACTTTTTAGTGTCAATTTTGCAAATAAATACAATTTTATGAAGCAATTTGAACAATAAATGCAATTTTATGCAAAAATGCAATTTCAAGTAGCCATTTTCATAACTTCGATTACATTTGAAAAATTATCGATACACAAATTATCATATGTCACATCTCTGTGAACAGATGTTTTGAAGCTTACCATATCTAACATAAAGTTATATAGCGTGGTCGGGCATGTCATTGTATAACCCTACAAGTAACAAAAGAATCATTTTCCAAGAATTTTTCTCAGCTGAGATCACCTGATCGAAATCTGCCTTTTTTAGTCGCAGAGATGTAATTAAAAAAAATGTAGTAGATTTAATTTTTTGTGAAAAAGTATTTGTTACGGAAAACATTAATGAAAACTTTCAAGAATATTTTTGAAACAAAAGATTATTGGATGTTTATTGCTCTTCCTCAGCACCTCTGAGGTTGCAAAGTAGGCGCRCTACCGATCTGTTTTGGGTGTTCGGCTAACCAGGAGGCCTATTTTCATTTTTATATATACAGTTTTAAATCAATCTACTTATTATAAAAAATATGACTAGACAAAAATAAATATATAAAGTCAGGTACAATTCATGAATATTAATTACATTAAAAATATAACTTTGACAATATATGTATGTCAAAACAATCAACTGGAAAATATTTAAACAAAAAGCAAAATAAATATTAAAAAAATTGGGTACAATTCCATTGTATGTATACATTAACAATACAAGTCGATTGCTTGTGTTAATTTTAACAAAAACAAAAATTAATATAAAAAATCAGGTACAATTCAGGAAAATCAACAATAATATTCAAAACAATCTACTAGGTAATAAATAATATTTACTAAATATTCTAAATCACCCACAGCGAAATACTTATTACAAACCCTATCAAAGGAATAGTGGTGGAAAGAAGGGTACACGAAAACACTTGAAAAACAAAAAAATATTGATAATAAGCGTACAAACCTAATHGCTAAAATTCTCATTTCAAAATCACAGATCAAGGTAGCTATGGAAAAAAATATTTTTTTATAAAATTGGAAACATTTAATAATATATTGATACAATAATTAATATTTTGGACAAAACTGACTAAATTTGATATTTAGGAATTTAAATAATCGAAAAATATTTGATAAAAATATTGTTAAAGTTATAAATTTTAAAACCTAACACGGCAACACACTATAGCAGATTTGAGGCATTTGAACGTTTTAGTAGTAGAATATTTTGGGGCAACCCGAACCAAGTGCCTAATTTGTAGTAGATTTTTGCGTATGTGTTAGTGAAAAATGAAGGATTGGTTACTTGTAGCTTTATACAATGGGGCATGTAGCTAATATTTAGTTGCAGAATCGAGTGAGGTAAATTTATTCAATTTCAATTAAACAAAGTGATTTATTTATTTTATTCTATAATTTAGATAACGCCGAATGCAAAACAGCGAAACACGGACAAATTAGCTTCTTATGTCGCGAAATATCCTATTTTTAAAACTGATGGCGTCGTATTGTTTTGCAAAGCTTGCGACAAGTCAGTGTCGTCAGAAAGATTATAATCTTTGCAACCGCATGTTGCAAGTTTGGCACATAGTGAAGCCAAAAAAAAAAAAATCATCAACAAGTACGCAGCCATTATTAACTCAAACCACAAGTTCCAATCAAAATCAGTTCGCGCAAAGCATTAGTTGCATCGGACATTCCACTTTACAAATGAAGGAATGAAAACCTAAAAAGTTTTTTTTGGAAAATATGTAGATTTAATTATTCCTTCTGAAACCTGAATTATAGTTTAGATAGAAGTTATTACATTTGTGTTTGTGTTTTCTACAGATATGGAATAATTTGCTTTTGTTTATAGAAATGTTCGCACTTGAAAAATTGCACCAATTTGAAATATCAGAAAAGATTTTTAAGAAGGTATTTTTAACAGTATTAAGATTATATTGCTTTTAGAAGATCAGCACATCATCAGCATAAATAATATGCGAAATGAGTTTATATTTAGAGATTATCGTAATGATTTCGTTAAATGCGATTACAAATAGTGTGACAGACAATGGTGATCCTTGTGGTATTCCGTTGTACATATTGTACGTGTTCGAAAAAGTGTTATTTATTTTAGTCATGAATTTCCGATTAATTAGGAAAGATTTAATAAAGTTAAATATTTTTTCACCAATTTGCCACTTCT
>NW_017537109.1:118912-122694 GCF_001853355.1 Bactrocera latifrons | reverse complement strand
AGTGGATATGTGGTTTCTTTTCGATAAAGCAGTTTTGGCGAAATCATCAAAATAGAGTAAAGCATCCATAGTGCCTTGCCCTGCCTTAAATGCCACCTGGTTTTGACTGAGAAGGTTTTTATTTAATGCGAACCACGAGATACGTTTTGATATGATTTTTTCTAATAGTTTACCCATGCAACAAAGGAGTGATATTGGCCTGTAACCAAGAACATCTGTAGACACTACATTAGATTTAGGAATTGCTACAATAACTGAATTTTTCCAGCCTTGAGGGTAGACACATTGGCATAAAATATTGTTGTACAATTTAATAATTCTGTTTTTGCGACTTAAAGGACAGTTTTTTAGCATGGGATATGAAATCCTGTCTGCACCGGGAGTCTTTCCTGATATTGAAGATAAAGTGAAATCGAATTCTGTGATGGTTATGTTTGATTCGGTAATAGATGGGGGTGAGCGATCTTTACTGTACCTTCTTGTGAGCAGTTCATTTTTATTTGATACAAACGAGGGGTGGAAGTTTGAATCTCTCGAATAATCGGACCATACAGAGGCGAAATGATTATCTATTTCTCTTGAGTCGAAAATGGTGCCACTTGGGGTGTTTATACAATTAAGATTCACGTGCGCGGGCCTGAGAGCATTTTTATGTCGGCCCATACTTTCTTGGGATTTGTTAACGGAGTGATAGCTTCGGTAAGTTTTTGTAAGCAAGTCCTCTTAGCTTCTTTAATATTTCTCCGAAACACTGCCTTTTTGTATTTTATTAGATTATCAATAGAGCGAGTTCTTTTGTAAATTAACCATAGTGATTGTTTTTCTTCTCTAAGTTTAGATAACTCCGTAGATCAGTAAGGCACATTATTTTTGAAGATTTTTTTACCCATTTGGGAGATAGATAGGTGAGCAGAAGTTTTGATTATTTTGGTAATCGTAGCTGTTTCTAATATTCTGAATAAATAGGTGGAGTGGGAATATTGATTGGTGAGTTTAAATTTTGTTTACTATCATGGTTTGCTTTTGTTGTTAGCTGATTTTAGTACCTTGTCTGTGGAGAGTGGTAGGGGAGGGGATGATGAGCGGTGGGAAATCACGTTTGTTATTTGCTTATTTGTATTTTTTTTTTAACAGAAGCGAAGGAAGTGTTTGCGGGGGTCGGGGGTAATTGTTGTTTGTATAGCCTTAGTGCTTCTCGCATTGAGCATTTATTTCCTGTTTTTATTTTTAGAATACTTTTGGATTGTAGGTATTTAGGACAAGAGCGTGACGAGGAATGATGATCGCCTGAGCAATTTGCACAAAATATGCGGTTGCATGGCGAGGGGAGATGAGGAGGGAAACTGCACATATCGCAGGCAGGGTTGTTGTTGCAACGTTTTGCTGTGTGACCTAGAAGCTGGCAACTCTTGCACCTCATGGGGTTAGGAAAATATGCTCTAATCCGCATTGTACGCCATGAGACTTCCATTTTTTCTGGAGGTTTGTAGAGGTCACTGAAAGAAGTATCACATCACTAGGTCTTTGTTGGCTTTCAACATTTTTTGTGAATTTATACACAAAAGCAACTCCCTGATCTTTTAAATTGTCAACAACAAGCAAAGCAAACCTTTTTTCTCCGAGATTAGGCGGCCCTGGGGCCATAATAAATCAAATATTCACTACTATGCACTGTTTTTACGGGAGTAACCGTACAATCAAAGTAAAACGAAAACACGTGCACTTATATGCAAAAAGGAATATGCGAATAAAGCGTAAAGCCCAAAAGAAAAACCGCGATTAGAAAACACGTCCGCTCAATGAGAGAGATAGTCGAAGACTGTGCGCCAATAATAAATAAAAGCTGCAAACTTTGCATTTATGCAGCAACGTAATTGAACTTCACCCTAAACTAATATTTACATTATAAATTAATAAAAATCAATATTTTTATTGTTTGTTTATAATAAATATTTTGTTCGCTTAAACAATAAAAAAATCTTTTAAGACTAGCTTTAAAACTAAAATTAAATACTAAATTAAAAATGTATAAATAAGTTCTTAAAGAAACGAAGGAGAGATTGAATCAGAAAAAGATCACAGTAATAAGGTGTCCGTGGATGTGGCTCCGTTAATTTCTTTTATCCCTTTGATAGGGAAGTTAATTCGCATGAGAGAACTGCAACGAGTAATAAATTTTTGTTTATAATTAAGTACAGATCCGTTACTCCGTCTGATTCTGTCAGTTCGGTTCATGTACACGAAGCGCACCGTTTGTCTTCAAATCAGCGATAAAGAGCAATTTTAAATCACTAGCGATCAGCTTATACCTGATTTGTTTATGAACGTTCGCATCAATAGAAAATAACCGAAGTGATGCAAACTCATGCTTCAATGATTGAAATGATCGGCAAAGTTCGGTTTGTATATCATCCCCTAAACACTGATTAACTACTGCACTTCTGTTCTGTTTCAAATACATATGTATGTTTGTATATACATGTATGTATGTATATAAATAAGTTATATCTATAATTCCATCAAGTGCATACATACAACATAAGTTAACTCGAAACGCAAACCACCAAAATACCAAGTCAGCATTGTCTGCCTAACATCCGTTTCAGGCAATGCTGAACATTAACACCACCCCAATCCATGATCAACGGCCCGAGTTATGATCCAACGACAAGCAACAACAAACGATACTCACAAGCTACCGTAGCCGTGGGATCCGCTGGCGCAGCACAAATAGCAACATAGCAACGACAGCGACGACGGCAGCGGCAGTGAGGGCGGCTTAGGCTTAGACTTAAGAGTAAGAATGTTTTAGAGTTTAGTTCTGAACGAGCCACTGAATAAAGCGCACTAGTGCCTAAAAACAATTTGAATATATGTATGTGCGTTCTCGATGGAATTTCCATTGTTTACGCTTCGAAAATTTATAACATGCGAACATTTTCAAAGCTGATACATGGAGGATGGAGTCATGTGTAGAAGATCACGCAAGTGAGGAAAATTCTCTGATCGCCGTTCACTTGGGAGTGGCCGGAAACGATTCTTTTATATATGACTCAAGCAAAACGGGTTTTCCAATCTTCGAAGCACTTCAAAAAATCATATTTTTTTTATCTTCTTCAGCTCCTCCTTCGATGCCGTCTTTATCTCGTCAAGAGAAGCGTAACGTCGTCYTTKCATGGGCCTCTTCAGTTTAGGGAACAAGAAAAAGTCACAGGCTGCGGCATCATTAGTGTGTTGTTTTTGGCCAAAAAGTCACACACAAGCAACGATGTGTAAGCAGGGGCGTTATCGTGGTGCAAAAGCCAATTTTTCTCACATCTTCTCGGCCTTCTGAGAACATTTTGTACCACCGATAAACGTTGCTTCGGTCTCCGTATGCCACAGTCAACATTCGGAATGCATCCACGCACTTAATTTCGTTTTTCACACAAAATTTGATATAGGTTCTTTGATCCATTTTTTTGAGTAGGTAAAAATCGAAGACGATCCAAAACACGTTCAAGCAAAGCAGCTGTCAACAATTAAATGAACATTCAAAATGGCCGAGCTTGTCGGCATAAGTACCTGAGTACCAACATAACGCCACAAAAAATTGGAGGTGGCAAACATTTTAAGAAAGTAGAGAGAAACAGTGAAGTGAAAGAAACAAAAAAAATATATATACTGTCAGGGACAGAGAAATACTTCTTCTTCTTCTTGATTGGCGTAGACACCGCTTACGCGATTATAGCCGAGTTAACAACAGCGCGCCAGTCGTTTCTTCTTTTCGCTACGTGGCGTCA
>NW_017537109.1:92997-115812 GCF_001853355.1 Bactrocera latifrons | reverse complement strand
TCCCAAGTGAATGGCGATCAGAGACTTTCCTCACTTGCGTGAACTTCTACACATGACTCCATCCTTCACTTTGAGAATTTTCGCATAAAGTGAGAAATAAAGTAGTGACACAAACATTTCAGTTAAGCAAAAAGTGGTGTTACAAAGCAAATATACGGACGTTTAACTAACTAAACCACAAACCGGGCACGAAACCCAAACATAAATTAAACGGGCGCGAACATAAAAACAAATACACATACACACAACAAAATAACAGCATAAGGAGGAAGCCAGATGGAGCACAGGACAGGGAACAAACCCTGCCTTCTTCTTAATTAGTTTTCAGAATAATGGAATTTAAATGCCCCCCTGCTCGTTGATGCATGTGCGGCATCTTACCAAAAAGTTGTTCATTACTGCTTGGAGAGTTGAKACAGGAATAGCCGCAATTGTTTCTCGAATGGATTGCCTTAGTTCATTCAAATTTGTTGGTTTTGCTTTGTAGACTCCTGTCCTGTTTGCAATAACCCCACAAGAGTCAGGTGCAGTAAGGTCAGGCGACTTGGGTGGCCAACGGAATGTGGAGTTTCTGGATATCAGCTTATTGGGAAATTTTCATCGCAATTCTGTCATAACAGGTTGGGCTATGTGAGGAGCCGCACCATCTTAAACCACACAGAGTTGAAAGAAATTCTCATTCGGCGTAATTCTGGATAGAAAAACTCTCTCAACATGCTCAAGTAATGGTCTCCAGTAACCGTAACGGTGTGACCGGTTCCTTCGAAGAAGTAGGGCCCGACAATGCAGCGTGATGAAACTGCACACCAAAATGTGACACGAAGTGGATGCAATTCCGTCTCATGGAGTATCTGTGGGTTGGAAGCCCTMCATATTCGACAATTTTGTTTGTTTATGTTGCCGTTTAAATCGACAGTTCAACATGTTTCCATCCTCTTCCACCATTTGAAGTATCTTCTGACCAAATTTCAAGCGAATCGGCAAGTCTGCAGCGTTCAGTTTATTGGCCATTTGAATTTTATATGGGAATAAGTCCAAATCTTTGTGCATAATTGACTKTAATGGCTGTCTGCTTACACCCATTTGAGCAGATAAGCTTCTTGTCGAAACACGTGGATTGTTTTGTATGGCAGCAGCTATAGCAGCGATTGTTTCCTCCGTTCAAACTGAAGGGTTTCGATCGTAAGGTTGACTGTCCCATGCTCGGCAAAATTTTTTGCAAGTCTCATTATGGTCCATCTGCTCAGAGGATTGCCGCCAAACGTGCGCCTMTACTYTCTTTGAACCGAAACTACGGACTCCAGTGCGCGATAGCGGCGGACAATCCAAATTCTTGTTTCAGTGTCCCAGTTATCCATTTTTGTTAAATGTAAAAGTCAACCTGCAAAATAAAAAAAAAATTAACCAGACTCGTTAAATAGAAAAAAAGTTATTTAATTTTTTATGGTAGCGGCTTTCATCAGCCACCCTGTAAGTGGAGGAAATAGATAGAGCACTAAATTAATGTAACCTGTCCACCAGTGTGAGTAAGCTTTGGTCTACGAACGAGGCTTTGTTTAACCCGAAGTGACATGGCGACCGCGYTGCAGTTCAATGGCCTTGCCTCTTCGAAGCCGAAGAAGTTCGCGATAATATTTTAGTCGGAAATTTACACTGCACCCTTCGGTGGACAAAACCAAAGATGTGTTACCCGACGGCTGCGCAAAATACCAAAAGGCTGCGCACCACTTACTTTCACTGATGGAGAGAATCAGAATGTCATCAACAAGGCATAATCATCTAAATTCATTGGCCTTGATGGTATCAACATACTTATGCTAAAGCATCTAGGCTCGACGGGAGTAAGCTTTCTCACCAAGGCCTTCAACCTCTCAGTGACCACTATTGTGGGTCGATTCCGGACTTTTTTCGATTCGGAATTTCTAATAGTGCGGAAAAGTTGCCTTAGTACTCCCTGATTCCAATGCAACTTTTTGTTTTGAGATCGTTGCATCTTCAACCCCAACTCCGGCCTGGAAATTTCGGAAATTCGCCTAAAATCGTGAAATTCTTTACCTAGCGCCTGAAATACGCATCTCATGGCAAAATGTATAGAACAAAAGTTATTTGTCACGTAATTTGCTACCGATCATGGCCGTAGGACGAACCGTTCCCGACATACGATCGAAAATGCGGCGCGCCACAGCGCAAAGTGAAAATTGTTGCAGCTGTCAGCTAACCTGTATTGGTCACCCAGAACCCACCGCGTGGAGGTGGCTACTCTTCGGGTTCCTCCCAAGCCTAACCGAACCAACCAACCATATGGCAGGCTTGTTTTAGTCTGAATCTGTGTCAAATTTATTGATAAAATCAGATTTTGTACTAAAATTTGGCACTTGCTAGATTTCAGTGTAGAGCATATAAAACGATCACGAGATTGGGGCCAATAACTTTAGAAGATGCCTCTGTCACCAGTTGGACGGTTCCCTGGACTGCCACGGTGTGAGAGGGGAATTCACTAAATTTCCATACCTCTGCAGTGTCACCCGACAGCCCTTTTATGTGTTCTTCGTTAGAAACTAAACAAAGAACTGGTGGAACAGTCAAGSTAATAGTYTTCCAGTTAATCATATCGTAATAATTATTACCTTTGAAATTCAGCTTTGGCACTTTGTTACATCTAACCCTTCTATTTACAGTGTCATCCTATCCTATCCGTTCGTCAGTCATCATACTAAGGAGAATATTTTCTGGAAGAGCAAAGAAAGCATTCTGTTGAATGGATGAATCGACAACCTTGCGCAGTTTAGCAGGTAAGTATCTCGACCTTTGAATTGCAGCATAGAGATGGCGCGAGCTATCTTTGATTGAACTGTTGAACCTTATTGAGAACCACAAAGGTAAGTAAACTGTAAGTATGTACTTGACCAAAATCTTTATTTCCTTTGTTGGTAAGCCAGCGAGATTTGCACATGTTACCTGGATGCATCGACGCTAAGTCTGAGCAACATTAACCGGAAATAACAGCTTTTGATATTTTATAGAGATAAGCTTGGTCTGCTTGGGTCGGATTAATAACCTCAGAAGGTAATGGGCAGTATGGAAAACGTTCAAATTTGACAACAGGCAACTTCTCACAATCAGGGAACAGTTTACCTATGTCGCCAGAGAATGTATTTGGACTCTTTGAGACACCATYTATGTRTTCGAAAAGAGCACGAAATGGAAGTTCGTTGAAATGTAGAAGACAAATAACCCACTGTAATGGCCTACCTATTCTTTCTTCTAGTTTCCGATACCACCTTTCCAACCTGTGTTCGTGTTGGTGCCATCAGCACCRACAACTTCTAGATGTTCCACATCAACTGAATTGTCTTGTAAATGTTGCCATATAGCTTGCGTCTCATCCTCAGCTAACCCGGAAGGAGAGGTGACGTGGCCAAAGTAATGACAACCAGGCTCCGCTATAAGAGAAATATGTTCCTCTTTGACAGTGTCGCGGTAGTACTTTTCACCTTCGCTGACTTGTGTAAGTGTATTGGCTTTGCGGCCGTCAAAATACAGCCCATATACAGAGTCAATACTTTCGGTGTTTTGGAGCTTAACTCCAACACTTTTTTTTTTGAACGACTAATCCTGCATTTGTCAGTGACAAAGCTAGCCTGATCCTCTGTTATCAAACCTGCTTTTTTGGCATTCAGGAAAGCAGATGAAACAATCAAGGCCGCTGCTCTATCACTTACTCCAAATCTTTAGGCAGCTAAAGCAGTGTATTCCAATACTAGTGTGTTTTGTTTAATTTTAGAGGATGGAAGAGAAAATTCATCATCATCATCGTTTTTGGAAGAATCCATGTGCGCCGCACCTACATTGTTGTCGTCTGTATGAGAGTCTGGCTGATCTGAATGGTCACGTGTTCTAGCTGATACTTTTCTGGTAAGTGTTGATGTTGAATGACGTTTTGAAAGCTTTTCTTTACGTTCATTTTTCTTTGTAATCTTTTTTGTTTCAGGTAGATCAACACTTCCAATGCGACCAGTTCTTCTGGTTCTCTGGTCCAAGAGAAATGGTTGTTCATTGATAGGAACTTTCCTTTCCTTTGGACAGAGTGCAAGAAGAAAAATATATGCATTTACAAGCAGCGATGTCAAATAGTTTTCCGGCAGAAGAGACAAAGTCGTCTCTTTAAGAGCTCAAACCTATTGGGTTCCTTAAAAACCTTTGTTTAAGAGTCAGAAATTTCTTATGGTATGTGGTGAGCATTTGTACAACTCTGGTGTGTGAAACTATCGGAATAGATGACTCTTTGAAAGTATTTTCAACCTTTTTTGCAACTATTTCCGTAACCTCTTTACTCCTATGTTCATAGTTGTCGCCTCGGAGTCGCCCTATACGTAATCTTTCAAACTGATAACACAAAAGAACATCCTGRTAAGTAGGTAACTGGGACTCAGAGAGATTGTACGGATATATGCCAAACACAGGACATTTCTGTCTRAATTTAAATTTAGATACAGACATTTTGAGTTCTGTGTTCTGTTGAGAGAATATAAGTGACGATGAAAAAATGTTTATGTGGAGACCAGTCCGAACGTGTCGTATGGCGCAGGGAAATGAATGTAAGTGATAGAACTCGGCGAAATCACCGACAAGAGTGAAGCAACTCGATGAAAAAATAATTGTGTGGAGAACTATCCGAACGTGTCTTTTGGCGTAGGAGAATGAATGTGAGTGATAGCACTCGGCGAAATCAGCGTCAAGAAGTGTGGCCGCAATCCAATTTTCACCTTGCGCTGTGGCGCGCCGCATTTTTGCTCGTATCTCGGGAACGGTTCGTTCTACGGCCATGATCGGTAGCAAATGACGTGACAAATAACTTTTGTTTTATACATTTTGCCATGAGATGCGTATTTCAGGCGATAGGTAGACAATTTCACGATTTTAGGCAAATTTCCGAAACAAAAAGTTGCATTGGAATCAGGAAGTACTAAGGCAACAAAAGTCCGGAATCGACCCATCCTACTGACCACTCTTCAAATATCAGATGTGTGGAAAGTTTAAAGAGTGGTCCCACCACTGAAACCTGGGAAACCCGCGAACAAAGGGGAGTCCAATCATTTGATAACTCTCCTCTTCTCAGTAGTGAAGACACTTGAGACCTTGCTACCCCAACCTTCACTCACAACCTGATCCTAACGAGCCAACAGCATTGCTTCCGAAAAGTGCACAGTACTTCCACAGCACTTAGCGTCATAAACGCCCAGATAGTTCGTGGCCTTAACCAAAAACTACTTGTATTCTCCCTGTTAGGGGGCATAGCGAACTTCCCTCCAGGCAGACCTCCTACTTTCGCAGAAATCACCCCTGCAGACACCTTCTTGGAGCGGAACCACCTTCTAGAAACATTTAGGTGTCGTTCCTCAATGACGTCGACGTTATTAGACAGTACGCCGACCGAACTTCAGACGCAACTAAATTAAGACACGCACTGACCGCCAGTCACAGTGGAGCCATCAACACCTCCAGCGACATCCCTCGAGTGAATGGCGTTCTTGGTGTCAAACCACCACCCATTGCAGACGAAGAGCTCGAGCCCATGCGCAGCTTCGTTCTGGATATTTTAGCAGATTAAACTCCTACTTATCCAGAATAAACTCCAACTTATGTCTCCCCATTACACTTGCTACCGAGGTAGGGAAGCATGTTTTTTGGGCCTTCTGTCAGATGACGTCGACGACAACTAATCCTTACCATCTTAACGGGTACTAGTTATTCGCTAAAACAACAAGCTGCAGTGTACAATTATAAGTTGAGATGAGTGAAGAACAATACAAGATTTAAACGCAACGATGAAGTTTTCAGTGGTGCTGTCTCACCAATGTCTGGGATTGACATTCTTTACATATACTAAGGCAACCATTAATATACGCGATCAATTGCAACCTGATCCAGTCTCAGATATAATACAATTTTTTTATATTAGGAATGGTACAATAGAACTGCAAACAAATACGCAGTGCATAATGAAAATGACTTGAAAGTATTCTTGAAAGTTAAAAATTATTTTTTTGGTTCATAACCGGCTGAATAACGTTCTACATTATTAGTTGCTAAAAATGTAGAAGTTAACGATATTAATTTTACAATTAACAGTTGTGCTCAGACAAATGGATGTATTTTAAATCATTCGATACTGTTTGATGAAAATGACAACGAAAATTATCTAGATATATCCCGGATGGCATCATATAATCATTGGTTGAAAATTGTTCAACTATTATCATTCAGAATAATTTCAATGCACCTCAATTATGCAACGGAAAACGCTTGGTAATCAAAAATATCGCAAGAAATATTATTGCAATAAATATTTTGACTGGAAATTTTAATGGAGAAATAGTCCTCTTGCCCCTTGCAGATTTGAATTGAATTTGAACATGTTTAAATTTAAAACTATAAATATTATTGTTAAAAAATAAGAACAATCTATTCTTTTGAATAGTTCACTATTAATGTATGCTTCAGTCACACCAAAGCTTGAACGGGGTCCTTTAGTAATAAATAAATAATTGTTCTTTTTTCTTCAATTTTTTTTTTATTTTATTTTTTTTCAATATTGAATAACTTAAATGAGAAACCCAAAAATACTACACTGCGCTAACGACCGCTGTTATGCGATTCAGCTATATTAGTGCTGTATGACACTATTGTGATCGCATGTATAAGTACGTGTAAGGAGAAAGTTGTAAAATTGGCTCGACACCTTTGACTCGTTCACTAACTTTTTCACTACTTTTGTTTAAAAGAGATGCAAGTTCTTAACCTACGTAAAGATTTATGTATGTTTTGTGCTTATTACAGATAACACAGGTCTGCAATTATTTGGACGGACTCAAAATAATCTTATCTATAGAAACTAAAGACGAGTTTAAATTTTGTTTGCGAATCGTCATGTTATTTCTCAAAACCCAATCTTTCTTTATACGTTCTTCATATTATTCTTGCTTTGCTCTAATGATCTTCAAAAGTATATACAGTGACGAGCAATATCGTAACACGATGAAAACGCTCTTATTTCAATGAATTATATTCCACCAGTTTGAACTGCAACTTAATTTTTTTTTATTTTTATGTTGAGAGTGGACATCGTATTTTACCTGTACTGTAAAATTGAACAACAATAAACTAGTGTAGAGAGCGTTAACTAAGAATAACTGCAATGTTGCAGTTATGCTCGCCCGTTATGTGAGCAATTATTATCGCTATATTTTGTAAATGCTATGAGAACGTGAGCATTGAGTGATAATTGAGCTGTCTTGTACCAAACGTGACAATGCAATCAGAAAATAAACGCAAAATTTTAAAGTTATCAAAGCAGGAGCAATTTGTGTRCAAAGTAGCAACAAAATGCAAAAAAAAAAATCCATTAGAAAAGAAAAAACTTATGTTGTTGGAAGACATGAGCATTGGATTGAAGATGATTGGAATACAGCAAGTTTAAAACATTTTTTTTTATAATAAAAATATTGCCTTAATTTTTATATTTAAAAGGTAACATGGTCTTATGAGACAAAACTAAATCGTTATCACTCTGTTGGACGTGTTGGGTAAAACGTCTAAATTTTTCGGTCCTTTTATAGTACCCATAACACAGTACAACAGCTAATCTGGAGGGTGAGAAATTCCAAGTCAGGGTGATGGTACTAGGTCAGTATAGTAAAACCCTCAACGGGTTTGGCATTCGTAGGTGTCAGTTTTTTTTTATGACCTTTTAAATTTTTTCCTTATTTCCCATCTTTTTCCATCTTAACAAATTAAAACCCTTTAGGGTTTTACTATACTGACCTAGTACCATCACCCTGGCTTGGAACGCCGATTGAACGCTTTAAAAACAACTAAGGGTTTTTGGAACAAATATTTGGTCTAATTATTGAATCCGTATCGAAATCGAATTCTTTGCGGAAAGAATTTTCGTTCCAAAATGTTCATGCGATCATTGATACCGTCGATAATCTGCTTTACCATACCTTGTGTAAACTGCGTTATCAAGTTTGAAAAATTAAATAACTTGTCTTAGCTTTTTGGTAGTGATGATGAAAATAGTGTAAACATTCGTCGTGAGCGCAGATATTTGAGGAATATTTCAAAAGACCTGTTGGAAATGGATGACTATAAGAGAGTTGAACTATCTAAGCTAAAAAAAAAACATTTTATTTACATATGTATGTATGTACATTAGACCTGTCCTTAAAATTCAAAATGTATTCTATGTTTACAGAATGGGTTATTTTTTTTTCCTTTTTATGTAAAAATGTTAAAAAAAAAAATTGGGGACAATCGGATGATGGGAAGACGGCGCGGAAACGTTTTAAAATTAAAAATTGCCTTCCTATAGGAAAAAACAAGTTTTATGTATTCAAGCATCAGTTTACCTTTTGGTGTATTATTTTTCTCCAATTTTTTGAATTATATTAACTTAAAACTACTACTTAAAGGAAATATTTTTATTCATATCAATTTATTTAATACATCTAGAAATATTAAAACGTTAAATTAATTCTGATTTTTTATAGGACTTATATATTTTTTTTTGTATTCTTCAACAACTTCAAGGAGGAACTTTTTTTGTTCTTCTTTATTTGTAAGAATAGTATTGAAATCCTTTATAAATTTAATACCTCTTTCCGCTGTATCATTAGTAACAAGCAATTTGTGGCATATTGTGCGACCATTTTGGAATTCCTTGTTTGTTTCCCAAGACTCTGGATCCAAATACAAAATGTTGGTTGACTACTTGTACTTCATAAAAACCGTTAAAGTTCTTTTGGCTACAAATTCGCTTAAATCCGAATTGCCTAAGTCACTTAATTTTTTTATTTTGCGATTGTTTTGTAGTTTATTAGTTGGATCTTCTGATTTCAAATTTTTTACCATTTTTTTCTTAACATCTACAGAAACATTGAAATCAAGGAAAGCCATTGCGACGTTTTTCTCTGACAAATACCACATGTGTTGTTGCATTTTACTCAGCAATTCCGAAGAAATACTTGGGTTCAGTTTTTCATAATTAATACATTCTTTTACAAAGTATAAATCATGTAGGGGAGAGGTAATTGCATTAGAGCATTTGTACCAAGCCTTTATATATAAACGCACTAAAAAAACGCAAATGTGACTTAAACCTTTKAATTCAGCTTTACTCAAGTGAAATTGGTTACGAAAAAGAAGTATTTTCAAGGAATATATTACCTTTGACATCCAACGTGCATGACTTGTAACTCCGGGTGTTTTAAATTTACCACCATTGTCACCAAGAAATGTAAGTACTAGACGTAAAAATTCTTCGTAGTCAGCACGAACAAAAGTTTTTTGTAATTGTGAATGACAAAATTGTTTGATGTCATTGCAGATGCCATCACTTATATGAGATTTTATATCTTCACAGTCGAGCCCACTCTTAAATGATGAAGTGTCAATATTTSRCCAGGCTTTKGCAAATCTCTCGAAAATTKWGACTTCTGGTGCTTGAGTCRCTTTGAAATRCAGGTCGAATACWCTACGCAAGTATATTTCTAGAATGTGGTGACGGCATGGTAACGTCAACAAATTTCTTCCTAACATGCGTTGCAATTGAGCGCATGCTCCATTCATTGGACCAGTATTAGTGGACGTGGTGTCAAAAGACATGCCTTCTACGCGATCTAAAATATTCCATTTACGAAGTGTATCAAAAACGGCTGTAGCTATATTTTCACCAGTGGAAGATATAAGTTTTGGAGCGCCTAGACATTTGGATTCGCCATTGTAACTAACAAGCACTGCAATTCGCTCAACTTTTATTGTTCCAATTAGATCTGGCAATACTTTACCATCCCAGTGGACAACCATTGCTTGTGTATCACTTAGCTAGAATAGAATATTATTAGTATTTAAATAACCTATACGTATATTTTCAATCATGGTATACTTGGTCAATAAAACTCCTTGAATCCTCTGTGTTTCTTTTCTGCGATGCTCTTCCCTCAGTCTATGGAGAGTAGAACGATTGACTACCAAGTCGCTAGGGGAATAGCCCAATGCTTCTGCAGTCGCCATCAGAATGTGCATCGCCTTTCCATCGCTTACTTTGGCGCTATCAAGTGCTGAAAGCAATCGCGGTGTGATAAAATGTTTTCTTCCCCTGTTAATACAAGTTGAAACAGTTTGTTTTGTATTTTTTTTTTCACATTGGTTTCCGCTACTTCAGGCTCACTGTCACCAATATCTTCTTCATAGTCCATACCAAAATCGTCTTTGAGTTCGACTACACAATATCATTTTAAAATTGATCATTATCACTATAAATAAAATTAGTTTCATTTGATAAACTTATGATTCACTTACGACATTTGTTGATGTTTCTTTTTTCTAGACATTTCTTTCTCAATGCGGTGATCTGCTCTGTTTTATCGCCCGATACAATACCATGTCAGCACCGGCCATGCTACCAGGGCGACCTTTTTGCCTTTGTAGAATCCAAAATTCCTTGTCTTCGCTAATACGCATGTTTTGTAAGGCATCTCTATGTATGAGCAATGTCAAACAAATTATCCAATTCTGCAGAAAAGTCTTCAACAATTTTTTTCTGAGCATCAGATCTCTTATTTGGTACGCTTTTTTGAATCTTCTGCCATAATTTGTACAGAGATTCTAATTTATCGACACACCTAGCTACATCTTTTGTCGGAATTCGAGCTTGCTGCCAAAATATTAATACAGCATTAATGTTATAAAATAGTAATTGCAGTATTTGTTTATTCGATGGTAGTTTAGCACCCGTTATCTGATGAGAAATTCTTCCAATTAGTTCAATATTCACACAACTTGTTCAGAACGTTGTCGTGTTTGTATATGTAATGTACTCGCAGTTGCTGGTAATTCAATCATTTCTTTTTTTTATTAAATAATCACAATTTCGCACAAATTAACACATCTGATTTGAAATGCCAAACAAACGACAAAGTGACAATTATTGAAAAAAGAACACAGTCCATTTACTGTTTTATTTGCTGCCCAAAAATACCGTTACCTAAGTCTGCAGTCGTCCGTTTTTTATTTTTGCAAATATTGCTGGTTCATGTTGCAAAAATAAAGCAATCGACAGTTACGACGATGATGCGAGAAAAAAATATTATTTACCGTTTTTTCACTCGAAATAAGAACAAAATATTATTAAAATTATTCTTTATATCGTGCTAGTTGAGACATATTAAAGCATACATATTCATTTAATAAATACACTAAAAGAAAAATTGATACTTGAATACATAAAACTTGTTTTTTCCTATAGGCCATTTTTAATTTTAAAACATTTCTTCTTCCTTCATCCGATTCCCATCATCCGATTGTCCCCAAATTTTTTTTTAAACATTTTTACATAAAAAGAAAAGAAATTAGCCCATTCTGTTAACTTAAAACACTATTTCAAAAATCTCCATATAACTTAGAACACCTCTAATGTACATAAGAAGTTTCATCATCGGATAAACAAAGGGCATTTATGTATATACAATTTGGTTGAAGGCTAAAAATAATTTGGAAATAACAAAAGAAAAGGTTCTCTTTCTCCAATAATAAAACTTGCTGCATGTTTACGTTTCTTAGCCACAGGCATTGTATTTTAAAGAACTTCAATATGAATACTGCCCAACCGACATTTTGTGTTGTATTGTATGAAGTACTCAACATTCTTGAGTACAGGCTATGTTCAAGATGGATTTCCATTGACATGACCGCCGACAAAAAATAAGAAGCAAAAAGATATTTTCTGGTGTGGCAATGCTAGTTGATGGAACTCACGTAAAGATTATGGCACCGTCAAGAGATAAACATCTGTATTTTAACTGCAAAGGATTCTCAAGTCTGAATGTTATGGTGGTGCGGCTTTTTCAAAATTAACTTTTCACTCAGTATTCTATATATACATATAATATACGTTTTTCATTTATTTCATTTTATTATATTTTGTTTTATTTTTAAAAATATTGCTAATAAATTATCATATTTAATTACTTTAATAAAGCTAAGGCTCCCTTTAATTAAAAACATAAAACCGTTTGCCCATTTTTGTTTGCGGCGTCATTTAAGGGGTCAGGTGGATTTCAGAGATACAAAAAAATAAAGTATTTTTATGATTTTTCTTTTTCAAATCAATCATGTATTTGAAAAATTTAATATGGCATATACAAGGTATATATTTGAGCAATTTCTCCTGAAATTTTGATATAATAAATATAGTTTAAAAAAACTAAAAACAACGCGCTTTTAAAGCATATCAAACTAAAAAGTGAAAAATAATTAATTTATAAACTAACAATAATAATGAAGGATAAATGCCTGCATTACTGTGAAAATAACATGGAATGCTCGATATATATATGAAAAATATGTCACAAAATGCTTTTCTCACAATAATGCAGACATTTTTCCTTCATTATTATTGTTAGCTTATTCCAAGAATTATTTTTCCATTTTTAACTTTAAAGGCTTGTTTTTTAGTTTTTTAAAACTATATTTATATTTAATTTTTTAGTTGGATGTGAGAAACCCCAAATTTGTTAAGCTATGAACTATGACGTGTAGTTAAGTTAATCGATAATTACGCAGCATTTAATATCTACTCGTAACCTTTCATTGGCTAATTGTTGTATTATTTGCGACAAAGTTCTATTGACGACTTTACGAATTATTACCAAATACTGAGTTATTACTTCTTAATCGAATCATTCCTTCTAAAGCTTCACTGTTACATTCGGTTTTACCTGTCCACTTTGAACAGTCTAGTTCTTCAATTCGAATACCGTCCAAAGATCTACAACGACTAAGTGCTACATAAGCTTGCCCAGCAGCAAACAGTCGAGCGCCCAGATAAATTACTGCATGATCTACTGTACAATCTTGCATCTTATGAACGGTCGACGCAAAACTCAGTATGCTATTTAAATCTCACCAAAACTATTTTTACATAGATGTTGCATACTTTTAAGCGCATGTTTTTGGTAAGCTGCTTACTCACCATTATTGGATCATCTAAAATTAAAAAAAAAAACTAAGCATATTCCGTTAATACAAATATAAATCTCGTTTACGAAGGAAATACAAAACACATTAATATTATCCTTTTTTCTTAGACTTTAATACAAGGGTTTACATATTTGATTTCCCTTTTACCATACGCCATATACAAGGTGCGTTCCAAAGTAAGCAGGACTTAAAAAAAAATAACAAATGATTTTTCAGCAAAATCAAATTATTTTATTAAAGATAGTCTCCTTCTGCTTCAATACAGCTTATTGTACTGTCCAAAACCATGTCCAACGAGTGTTTTAGCCCGTTGGCCGGTATGACCGCCAGTATGCCGGTGCAAGCTTTTTGAATAGCCTCTACGTCTGCATAACGCTTTCCCTTCATCCGCAAACGCATTTTTTCGAAAAGGAAAAAGTCGCACGGTGCCATATCAGGTGAATACGGTGATGTTCAATTCCATTGCCATTAATTTCAACGATGATATCGGTTTTTTGAAATTCACGCACAGTTTCAATGGAATTTCCGGTGATCACGTTTAGATTGGCCCACCTGTTGATCGTCATTTAAGTCCTCACGACCACTTTGAAAACGTTGAAACCACTCGTGCACTCTGCTACGGGATAGGCAATCATCGCCATAAATTTGTTTCATCCATTGAAACGTTTAGGTATAAGTTTTACCAACTTTAAAACAAAATTTAATGTTCGCTCTTTGTTCGAAGCTCATTTTCGCACCGATAACACTAATATACTGAAACTTAAAACGTAATAACTTAATTTCCAATCGATGAAATGTCACTGGACAATCAATAAAGATAGCAGATTCTAAGGCACCAGTCGACATATAGATGGCGCCAACAGGGGGCGCTAGATTTAAAAAGTCCTGTTTACTTTGGAACGCACCTTCTACATATGTATGTATAATATTATACAAACAAGTGAAAAACATATTTTACCTGCAATAATCAGTTTATTATCATTTCTTTTAAACAAATTAATTTACACACATTTTACACATTTATATGCTTTTCGCAAGTCTTAAAAGCTACGCCCACACCAAATCCCGATCCAATTAATAATGGCCAAGATTTTCTTTTCAGCATCAAAAGTGAAAATGTGACACCCACAAGTAAACCGGTTGCTAAAAAGAAAGAAATATACATAAAAATTCTTTGTTTAGATTAAATACGTTGTATAATGAATAGCGATACTATTTTCAAATTTGTAATCTACTACTTTTGAATTAGCATGCGTTCTCCATATTATTCTGTTTAGCGCGATCACGCCCACTTTTTAAAAGCTTTTAAAGCACAGATACCATTCCCACTTCGATGCCGCGTAGCAAATAAGAGTTTTTTATCTAAATATTGAACCTAGTAATAGTTTTTTTTTTGCAGTTTTTCTATTATCTCACATTTTTGATCACGCTATCGATTGCGCGATAATTCATCTGGATTTTTGKTTTGGCCAATATTACTTATGAACTATCAGGAAGTCGATGCTTATTAATTAATAAGGCGTTATTTAATTTTATGCCTTCAATAACTTCGTGGTGATTTTTATTAAAAGCTTGTAATACAGCTGCTCCTCCCAAATTTTTGGGTGAAATTTCTTTACTAGCGGATGACCATATAATGGTAAGAGTAGCTAACTGGATGAGAGCAAAATAAATGTTATGAATGCATAAATGGTGTACGACAATGGTTGACTTCCATGAGTTTGGAACTGGCTAGGCATAAAACAGAAGTATTGCTCATAAGCTCCAGAAAAATTGAGGAAAAAATATCTCTCACTATAGAAGAGTATGCGATTACTTCACAGTCACAGTAGAAGTATTTAGAGGTAATGTTGGACTTCAATCTGAAATTCAAGGAGCATTTGGTATACACATCAAATACATTAAGTAAAGCAAGTAAAATTTACAATATCAAGAATGATGACAAATAGAGACTCTGTGCGCTCCAGCCATCGACTTTTAATCGCAAAAGCTCAGTACTACTATATGCTGCTCCAGTTTGGATACAAGCGGTGCAATAAATGCGATGCATAAACTCACAGCAATAAGAGTAACAAATGCTTTCCGATCTAAGTATACCGGCCATAGACATCCAAGTAGAAGAGTTCATGAGATTATATGAGCAATCATCGCCAATTACAGAAATCAAAAAGAGAGAGGAGAGAAATAAGTTCACAATTATATAGCAGCAACGGTGGCAAATCTCAACCAAAGGACGGTGAAACTGACGGATAACTAGTCAACAATGCTACCTGGATTTCCACCTGACCCAAATATTAATCGGGCATGGATGTTTCAGAGGCTATCTATACAAATTTCAAAATTACGTTAGACCGTATTGTTCAATGTATATGGAGTCAATAGAAGACTCTGAACACGTATTTTTCCATTGTCCTCCTCAAAACATAAGGGAAAAGTTACAAACAGCACTAGGTAGTAGTTTAACTAGAAAACAAAACAGCAGTTTTTTACGTTTGCACATTGAATCCGCAAGTCGTTTTTTCGATCGTCGTTCCGCTACACTGATACGCTACTATCAACAGTTTTTTTAACTAAATTATTAAATTGAATTTTAGCTACATTTATTACAGAAACATAAATTTTTAAATAAACCCAAAATTGCCGAGCAACGAKACCGGGTGGTTGAATTTAAAAAAGGTGAAAGTTTGGCAAAGTGAGAAGTGTTGAAAAAGTGAAGCCAAAAAGGTCTGCACTCCGAACGCTCCGAACTTCGAGCGGTATTATTTTTTTGCGCAGCTTTCGAAACCATCCTTACCATTGGATTGGAGTGGGTTTCTACATTACTTCTAAGGGTATAAGGAAGTAGAAGATACAAAAAAAAAAAGAAATTTGAAAAAAGACACCTTAAGAAAGATGACGGTGAAACACCCTAATATTTTAAAGGACATACATAAAGAAAATCTGTTGGATACAAGTATTACCTATTAAATTCGTAAAAGAAAGTAAAAAATACTCTTGGAATTTAATGGAATGCGATATTTGGAAATATTTCAACTAGATCTGCCTTATCTGCCATTACAAAACGCCAAATTCCATCTTCTGTGGCTAAACTTTTCACCACCGGGATAGCTTTCGCCAATTATGACACAAGCCGAAATGCTGATACAAGAATTATGGCTAGATGGGGCAGATTGGGACGTAAAACCACTTCGTTTAGAAAAGTGGTCCCAGTTCGCGAGCAATCTAAACGATATCTCACAAATACAAATCGCACGATGAATAAATTATGTCTTAGAGCACAAAGTCGAACTGCACGACTTGTGTGACGCCTTTGAAAAGGCATATGCCACACAAAGCTTCAATGCGATCACAAGCCATTTACTAGTTGGAAAAGCAAAAGTGAGCCTTCTAAGTGGAAATAAGTGCTTTAGAAGCAACCGGTACAGATGCTAGCACGACATTAATTCGAGTTGTCCGACGACTTCAAAGTGGTTTGAAAGACTCTTGAACATGTATTCTTTTATTGTCCCCGCTTTTTAAGTACAAAGAAAACTACACTGGGTGGTAGTTTTACGGTTTAAACTCTCATGTGTCAAACCACTGAGAATTGGAAAGCTGCCAGCGAAAATTATAAAACTGAGACATATAGAGCATAGTATGCATCCGTCAGTACATGTGATAGAAGAGACTAAAATATCTTATCACTCCCACGAAGTAATACTTAATCAGGTGGTTCCGTTTGCGAGTAGGTTAGGTTTAGCGGATTAAGGTAACACACTCCGGCTTCTCTCCCCACATCTATACAGCAGTTTTTTTACGTTTACATTGAACCGTAGTAAACGTAAATTTTTAAACGAACCCAAAATTGACGAGAAAAGAGACCCGCCGTTTGAATTAAAAAAGTGAAAGCTGGCAAAGTGTCGATAAAGCGAAGTGGATAAGAACAGAAAGTTTTATTGGCGAGTTGAATTCATTACTCACTGGAATACGTTTATGTTGCCCTATCAAAGCCAGAGCTTTCGTATAAATTAATTTGAAATATGCTGTTTTACGGCAACAACTGCCCTCAACAATGCCTTTCGAATTAAGATCTCGATCTTTTACTTCACTTGGTTCACCCAGCTATATTATTCTATTTATAGCGTAGCATAGCGCATTCCATTTGCAACCTTTTTTCGGCTGGAAGAATCCCTGAGATCAGGCCCAATTTCAAAATCGAATCAGCTTTTTCAGTAGACAAGCGCGAGACCTTCAATTAATTTAATTCATATCGCTCCCTTTGACGGACAGGGAAAGAGACGTAGTTGTTTTTACGGTTACCTAAAGGGTGGTAAGATTCAATGCTCGCCTCATTAAGGGCAAACAATATTAAGACTTTTTATTTCAGTATGGCTGTCAGTGACATAAATAAAATAAAGGAATTGGAGCTTGAGAATCGGCGATAAGAATCAGAGAATTTACTGGCATCATTAGAATATCAGAAGGTTCATTGAAACCCATTTTAAAATATTATTGAGATAAGAAAAGTCAAAGCACGATTGGTTCCAAAATCACTCACTATTTTCGGAAAACAAGCACTTCGCGTAAAGGTCTGTGTAACAATGCTTTCCAATTATCAGGATGTCATTAAACGTATTACTGGCGATGAGTCATGATCTATGCTAACGAACAGACCATCAGTCGGCCCAATATCGTGGCAAAGGTGTGTAAGTGTTCAACGGGAGACAAAGGCACGCATCCTGTTATCGTACGGAGTGAAATGTTCCGTCACATCTGAAGCATCTTCGTCAGCGTTTCACTAAATCCAGGCAACCATATTAGTTAAACACAGTTAATGAGCAGCCGCAGAAATCTCGACCTTCATACGACATCTGAGCCTAGGCAGCCAACATGGCTTCCTTAAAAGTCCCATCATCACCACAGCATTTACTCATAACTAATTGCTTTAATCTTGTCAGAAGAACAATCGTTCTATCAAGTCGGCGGGGCAATCAGTATTTAAATTTTGTTCGATTATTTTCATTCACACAAGGCGAAAAGTGTTGCGATCTAACCTTACCTGATTTATCTTGGTCGATCTTACACCGGAAATTTTGAAAGCGTATGCGTTATTAGTTACACGACTATAAATTTTGTATTGTGGATTTGAAAATATTAAATTTAAGTTACATTTTAAATTAGGAATCAAAATATTACCCCCGATTACGTCGATAAAATGGGTATGTACAAACAGAAGGATTCGAGACTAAAAAAAAAATATATATATATACATATATGTATATATCTAGTTGCCGCTGTTTTATGTGCTTACGCTTTATAGTGCTTGTTTTTTGCTTTATAATGAATACTATATACTGAATATGAATACGCTATACTGTGGCTGATACATAGATAATAATACTAATACCATGTATATGATTTCTATTAGTTAGATTATAACTATTATTTAGTGAAAAGGTAAAGCAAATTGTGTGAGTTTACAAAAACTTAATCAAAAATCGTTTCGTGTGTTAATAAACCATTGCTTTTTAGGGGAAAAATACTGTTGAATTTGGGCTGTGCACCAGGAAAATCAGCGTGTTTCATTTGACCAGCAAATTAAGCTATTAGTTTATTTTGTATGGAAGACTGACTTAGCCAACATAATTATTTTGACTTATCATAAGCTTGCATATTGAATTAGAGGCATTGCCATTTCATGGTTTTTTTTTTTTCATTCACAATAGCTATGATTTTTCCAATAAAAAGTAATTGCCAATAACGATAAAGTTCATTTTGACAGACAAAAATGTAAACAAACCAAAATTACAAAATTTTGTTGCTGTTGTTGTTGTTGTAACGGCAGAATTCTGGCGAGTTGACAATTCTTGGCAGGATTAAAATCCGGATCCGTCCGGTTTTCTTAGACCCGACTTTCGTGGGAACGGACAAAATATTGTATTTTGTTACAGTTAAAATTAATACAAATATGAACATCCCTACTAATATTATAAATGCGGAAGTAAGTTTGTTTGTTACGCTTTCACGCAAAAACTACTTAAGCGATCATCATGAAACTTTGTACATATCGTCACCTGAAATGCAAAATGACGTATCAAAAAATTAAAAATTGAGTGTCTTATTGATTATGATTCACTACTTCAAATTACATACATAATATTACATATGTYCGACATTTTCAGGTTCTGCGCTCAGATATAAACAAGTTTGACCAATATTAAAATTTTCTTTCACTCATGTTCCATTTTATGTCGCGTTTAATTCATGCCATTGTAAATTTCCGAAAATGTTGTTACGTTATTTTGCATTTCAGGTGACGATATACTCTTGAAGGTATTAGAAGTAACATAGGGTACTTTAAAAACAAAATTTACGAAAGATAAAAAAATCGTCAAATTTTGCTACCTCAACGCCATCTAGCATTACAGTTATGATGTTTCAACCCTGAATACAATATCTAATTCAATTGAATATAGTTTCAACTGTTTCTAATTTTTCTATATTTATTGTTATTTTCTTCTGTCGTTACAAGCAGTATAAAACTATTCAAATTTTTGAGGTAATTCGTAATTTTTGTGGTTAGCTGGCACTTTATTATTTTGGATCTTACTCGCTGATGTTAATTCTTACTCTACTTTTCTTGGAAAATGCCTCGGAAGTGGAAATCTGGTCTATCCACAAATTCATCGCGGGCCCGTGCCGCAAAAGGAAATCCAGAAACTTCGGCTCACGCAGAGTTGAAAAGATAACAACAAGCCACGTGGTGAACATGGAAGGCGTTATAACGCGCCGATGGTCAATGAAGTTGCTCTCCACGAGACATAGTACTACAGGCACATGACAGTACAATAAAGCGTGTAGCCGATACTTATAGATTTTATGATGCTTTGCAGTACACATTAACTTTCAGTGAAGAAGAATCTGGATAAAAATTTTAATATTCCAGTCATTAAATCAACAACGGGACAACCAATTCCAAATAAAAAAGTCCTGCATGGACTTTTACCTTACAACCTTCTTCTGCGTACAAGTCAACTTTTCCATAAATTCTTGGTAGATATGTACATTTCTCTAAACCACAAAAAATTACGAGCTGAAAATTACATACATTTACAAGATGCGATTAGCGCAGACAATAATATCGGACCTAATGACATTGGTAAAATGGTTATTTTGCCGTCCACTTTTGTGTACAGTCCTCGTTATCTCCATGACTACACGCAAGACGCATTTTCTTATGTACGAACTTACTGAAGACCTGAACTCTTCGTAACTTTTAGCTGTAGTCCTTCGTGGCAGGGTATAACTCAAGAGCTTATGTCTGGGCAAAAGGCCACTGATCGACATGGCATAGTTGCCCGCATGTTTTGATTGAGAGTTCAAAAGTTAATGAACGTTGTAACAAAAGGAAAAATATTTGGAGACGTCCAGTGCCATATGTACTCAATTGAATGGCAGAAATGAGGCCTTCTAATGTGCACATATTAATTTGGCTAAAGCAGAAGCTACTTCCTAATCAAATTGACAACATAATTTGCGCTGAAATTCCAGATCCAGAAGAAGATAAAAACCTGTATGACACGGTTATTAAAAATATGATACACGGTCCCTGTGGAGCTCGCAATTTAGCATCACCTTGCCTGCAACATGGCAAGTGTACAAAAAAATATCCTCGAGAAATTATTAAAGAAACAGTTTACAGTGATAAGGGTTACCCGTTCTACAGACGTAGGACGCCTGCTGATTAACATTCGTCCTGGCAGTGGGGGAAATTCCCCGATTTTGCGTAAATTATTCAACGCCCACATTAATGTTGAAGCTTGCAATTCTGTGTGTGCAATTAAATATATTTGCAAGTATATCTATAAAGGAAGCGATCTGGAGATCTTCAATCTGAGTAATGAAGGTGCTGTACAGGCCCTCAATGAAATACAAAGTTATCAAGCAGGCAGATATGTCAGTAGCAATGAAGTGGCATGGCGGCTTCTTGGCTTTCCATTACATGAAAGATATCCCTTCTATATCTCCCTCTAAGACCACGCTGACTTTCTTTTTTCACCTTTGTCAGAACGATCCTTTTGCAAAGACATTATTGTACTCTGAGGTTCCCGGTTATTATTCATGGAACAGTTCAAAAAAAACAATGGCGTCGTCGTATTCATGGTACACCTGTTCAAAACCAACCTGGGGTTGAAGCATCGGATGCTCTTGGTCGTGTCTATACCGTACATGTAACGAATTTTGAATGCATTTGTCTGCGTATGTTGTTGCATTATGTTAGAGGTCCAATTAGCTTTACAGAACTTAAAATATTCAATGGTCAGGAATGTCAAACATACCGAGAAGCATCTGAAGCTCGGCGACTGTTAAAAAATGGCAATCATTGGCCAGATAAAATCAAAGAATTTTACGCTACGCTTTTATCTTATTGCGGCCTTTGTAACCCTCAAACTCTTTGTGATTATGATTTCATAGCACTGCAACATCAAGTGACAGAATTAGTCCCTCACTTACTTCTAGAGCAAAATCATGCTTTCCATCAAGGTTTACGTAAAATAGTCTCCGGCAGTGGCGTTCTCTTCTTTCTCGACGCACCAGGAGGAACTGGTAAAACGTTTTTGGTATTGACGAGACGCTATTAAACGGCGGTCGTACGGCACTTTCCATTTTAAAATTACCATTGAATTTGGTACAGGAAGATTCGCCCATCTGCAGTTTTAGTAAAAATAGTTTATGAGGTAGGATGTTGCGAGAATTCAAGCTTTTAGTGTGGGATGAAAATACAATGTCTCACAAGAAGGCTATAGAAGTTTTAAACTGAACTCTCCAGAACTTGCGAGATAGTACAGATATAATGGGAGGTATGGTAGTTGTTGTTGTTGTTTTAACATCAGTCAGTTTATCAGTCCCCGTTGGGATGGTGATAGCTATCTGTGTTGTCGTCGATGTCATCTAACGGGAGGCCCAGGAAACGTGCTGTTTTTCCGTTGAGTGAGGAAACGAGAAAGGTCGGAGAGGTAGTTGTTTGCCTTCGAACACATGCCATCGATTCCATTGCCCGACGTCAATATCGTACAATCATCAGCGTACGAGGTTATGGAAACCCCCTCTGGTGGTTGCGGGAGTTTCGAGATGTAGAAGTTAAACAGTAGTGGGGAGAGGACACCACCCTGCGGAACCCYCTGTTTAATTCTTCTCAGTTTAGATGTTGCGCCTCGAAATAGTACGGATGATTGGCGACCGTTCACATAGTTCATGGTCCACCTCTTGAGCCCTGGAGGAAGCGTGGTTTTTTCGATGTCCTGCAGTAGCGTTGTGTGGTTGACCGTGTCAAAAGCTTTTGACAGGTCCAACGCTACGAGGATCGTTCTCTCACAGGGTGGTTTCTGGTTGAGGCCACGAACTATCCGAGCGTTTATGACGCTAAGTGCTGTGGTGGTACTGTGCATTTTACGGAATCCATGCTGGTGGCTKRCTAGGCTCAGGTGGTGAGTGAAGGTCGGGAGTAACAAGGCTTCAAGTGWCTTCACTACTGGGGAGAGGAGAGTTATCGGGTGGTAAGATTCCCCTTTGTTGGCGGGTTTCCCAGGTTTCAGTAGTGGACCACTCTTCCGACTTTCCACACATCTTGTATTTGAAGAGTGGTTAGTGACCGGTTGAGGACCTTGGTGAGATATTTTACTCCCGTCGAGCCTAGATGCTTTAGCATTAGCATGTTGATTCCACCAGCGCCAATGGATTTGGAACATTTTGCTTTGTTGATGACACCCTGAACCTCTTCATCGGTGAAAGTAA
>NW_017537109.1:92125-92687 GCF_001853355.1 Bactrocera latifrons | reverse complement strand
GTGCAGTGTAAACTGCCGGCTAAAATAGCTCGCGCACTTCTTCGGGTCCAAAGAGGCATGACCATTGAATTGAACTTCAACTCGGTCGTCATGACTCTTCGGGTTGGACAAAGCTTTGACAGTAGCCCAAAGCTTACTCACACCGGTGGAGAGGTTGCAGGACTTCAGGTGCTCTATCCATTTCGTCCGCTTATGCTGGTTTACCATACGCCGAATCTCCAAATTAAGATCCCTTATTCGGATATCCCCGGGATCGGAATGGCGTAAGGTGTCGCGCTCATTAGCTAAAACGGCTGCTTCGCCTGGGAAGTTAGTTCGGATTTCCGCTATTCGTCCGGAATTGACGTTCGCCAACGCATACGTCCGTAGGAATGGGTAGAGCGTTGAAGGTGCTCTCAGTAAATTCTGTGAAGMYGACWCAGTTAGCTTTGTTGAAGTTAACGAAGGTGCGGTTGTCCACAGAAACGAAATCGGCAGGTTTCTCGATCGAGATAATTATGGGTACATGGTCTGATGCGAGGGTTAGCATAGGTCGCCAGGTTATGCTATTTATCAGACCACC
>NW_017537109.1:89102-92012 GCF_001853355.1 Bactrocera latifrons | reverse complement strand
CGGTTTTCACCACGAAGTAGCGCACCTATATTCGGGTGATACCTCAGGAGGTATGGTAGTTTTATTGGCTGGTGATTTCCGTCAAACCCTCCCAGTGATTCAGAGGGGGCACCAGCAGCAATTCAAGCGTGYATTAAATCATCAAGATTATGGTCGACAGTTGAAAAACTCCGACTGAAAAGGAATATGTGAGTGCATCTTCATAATGACGTAAATTCAGGACTTTACGCAGAAATGTTATTGAAAATTGGTGATGGTTGTTTAGATGTTGACGCTGAAGGCTGCATATTACTGTAAAGAGAATTTTGTAATTTATGTTTAGAAAGTGATGGGGATCTCATTGCTAATGTTTTTCCAGAATTGCAACAAAATTTGTGTAGTGATTAGTGGTTGTGTACAAGAGCAATATTACCACCAAGAAATGAAATTGTTAATAGGATCAACACTGACATTTCAAAGGGGGCTCAAGGAGAAATGAAGGAATATTTGTCCATGGATACAATTATAGATACGGAACTAAGTACTTCATATGTGGAGTTTTTAAATTCACTTGAACTATCGGGTGTACCTTCACATAAACTTCAATTGGAACTAAATGTACCAATAATGCTTATGCGAAATCTAGATGCTCCTCGTCTATGTAATGGAACAAAGCTTCGGATAACAAAATTGGGACAGAACATACTTGGTGCTATTATTTTAACAGGTGTAGGTAAGGGAAATAGTGTTATAATTCCTCGAATACCAATTATTCCCACTGACCTTCCATTCCAATTTAAAAGGGTTCAGTTACTGTAAACAAGGTACAAAGACAAACATTACAGGTAGTAGGAGTGGATGTAGAAAACCCATGCTTCTCTCAAGGTCAACTTTATGTAGCTTGTTCACGTGTATCTAATGCGCGGAATTTACACATATTTGCACCCGACGGGAAAACTTCTAACATTGTCTACAAAAATATCGTAGATTAATGTCTTGTATTTTATTTTTTTAAATTGTTAGAATTCAGAATTATTTATTTTTGTTATGATGAAATATATTTTAACATTTGTTGTTGCATTTCAATACACATATTTTAACTTCATTGTATGTAGTAATTTTTACAAATTGTTGATCTCAGCCAAGCAATAAAATTTAGTTACCATATTGACTCATTTCTATTATTATACTCCTAACCTTCATCTCTGATACTTATTTATTGGCTCCACTGCGGGCGAAGCCGCTGGTGAAAAGCTAGTTAAGATATAAAACTTAATATATTGGTTTTGGGTTAATGGCGTTTTGTGAACGTGGTTACCGATTACGCCCATCTACGAATTCGGTGCGGAATTTTTGGTGCTAAGGAACCGGCATACTGAGTTTGTCATGATATCTAAATTTTTACTCAAGTTACAGTTTGCACGGACGGACAGACGACCATTCGGACCAGAGAGTCAACCGGATTTCATATATAAATGATCAGAATCATGTGAAGTTTTTTGACTCATCCACATCATTCTGATCATTTATATATACATATATGACCCTATACCTATCTCGTATTGGTTTGGATAATACGTACAACCGTTACTTCACAAAACCATTATACTCCGTCGCAACAGGTTGTAAGAGTATTAAAAAGAGCTTGAGCAATGTGCTTTGGCGGCAAATTAATTAAAAACTGAATTACAATCATGCGCAAAACATTGTATCGAGGAATATGTCCTTTAATTTTAATTAAAATATGAAACCTAAAGTCTATGAATATAAACATTATTTATGCTGCAGTGTCGCAGAGACTGCTTACAAATGGCAGAGGTGTTATTGCCATGAAGGATATTTGCTTAGAAATTCATATGCAATATATTTCATACTTTAAAGCATGTTTAAAAAATGTTGCATATATATTTTATTACTCAAACGATTCTATAATTCAGTTAATAAATTTTTAGCGCAATTTTTAATTGCTCTGTTACAACAACAGTATTTAATGTGAAGCAACACCTTGCAACGATAAAACATAAAAAGATATTAGTGTTAAAACAGTTTTTGCGAATTATACCAACTATCCAATTCCCTGTGAATCAGAGTTTACTGCCTCTTATGTAAAAACAACAAACAAGTATATAGTCCTACTAATTGTTACGGACACAGCATTATATAATACATATGTATATGCTGTGCTCTTAATGCTCTCGATATCAGAAAATAATGCTTATTTTGAAAAGCTTAATGCTATTTTGCCAGGATACAAACCCGTTAAGGAAATAAATGTAATTTTGAAACAAGTAACAGATTCGTAAGCAAAAAAGCTTTCTACGAAAAATCTTTTGTATTCGACAACCTTCAAGAAGAACTATAAATTTTGGTATACATATCTACAGTAAAACAAAATGTACATGTGATTTATTTATAGATTTAAGAAAATCAAAGAATAAAAACACATTTCAAATAAAATTTGAAGATTTTATTTTAGCATATTTGGTTTTTTAATATTGTTCGTAGAGATCTATTTATGGATTTCGGAGGAGCGGATAAAATTAAAACTGAGGTTTTCAAAATAAGTTGAAAATTGAAAATCACACTTGGCTGAATCAATTACATACTTCAGAAATTTGAAGAAAAGATGCAGAAAGTACTAAAAAAATCTACAAAAACGCGTAAGAAAAATTAAAAACAAGAAAAAACGTTAACTATGTTCAGTTTGTATGGAAGCTATATGCTATAGTTAACCGATTGGAACAATTTCTTCGGAAATTACATTGTTGCCTAAAAAAATTATCTATACCAAATTTCATGAATATATCTTGTTAAATGTGAATGTTTTCCATACAAAAACTTGATTCCGATCGTTCAGTTTATATGACAGCTATATGCTATAGTAAGCCGATCTGAACAATTTTTTCGGAGATTACATTGTTGACTTAGAAA
>NW_017537109.1:86321-88172 GCF_001853355.1 Bactrocera latifrons | reverse complement strand
TTCCGACAAATGAGTAGCTTCTTGAAGAGAAAATGGTGTTTGCAAAATTTCAAAACGATATCTTAAAAACTGAGGGACTAGTTCATATATATACAGACAGACGGACAGACAGACAGACGGACATCGCTAAATCGAATCAGCTCAACATACTGATCATTTATATCTATACTTTATAGGGTCTCTGAAGCTTTCTTCTGGGTGTTACAAACTTCGTGACAAAATGTATATACCCTGTTCAGGGTATAATGAAGGTGTGGTTAAATAATTCAACCACAGAACAAGTGGCCAAATTGCACTCAGCTGCAACCACACCAATAACTCAGTTGGACGTAAACGCTAAGCCGTAGAAGATACGAGCAAATGGCAAATTGAATCAATCGTTAAACCACCCAAAGTGGACATGGAATGGCTCCTGTAGGCGAATGCCCCTGTAATCTCTTTTTTCAAAAATTAGCAGAGCGGGATGTACAAACGTGAAAAATAATAGACTGACTGGTTAATAAAGAAGTAAAACCGTTAGCTGAAGCAAAGTTACATACTATGTACAACGTCACAAGTCCTCAGAAAAATAACATGCGATGTCGTATTTGGAAAGGCAGCCGTGATACAAAATTTCATAGAGGCAGATATCATCGATGAAGGTATACAAATATGAAATGGCCACTTATGTTAGGATATGATAACAAATACAGCATTACACGAGTGATAATAACAGAGTGTCAGCAAATTCTACCAAAACCGGGAGCAGTTATTTCTGTAGCAAACTTGTTGTGGGCTGTTGACACCACATAAGAATCTACACCAAACTTGAGGAGGATCACATTAGCGAAAACGACATATCTAGCAAAATTAACGCATAGATCAAGGAAGGTCTTCAAAATAAGGCTAAACAATTACACAACCATTTTTAATAAAGACAATACCAAACCACGAATTTATTAACACATGCGATGCAAGAACAATCCGCAAGACTTTTCGGAGCGAAGAAAAAAGTTGCCAACAAATAGCAAAAATATATATCCTTGCTTCTAATGGCTTATCAGTCTAATGTATACGAATTGGCGGGCAGACTCCAGCCCCGCTTTTTTGATAAATATATTTGTTACCGATAGATTTGAAGTTTGAAATTAACGCCAACGGAGAAAAGAATGCTGGGGTAGTCAATAGTAACACAGAAGACGAGATGAGGGTGGTGCTGTGCACGGCACGATTCCGATTACTTTGGCGAAACCGAATTTCCGTATAAATGGGGTATGTCCGGATAGGGGAGCTTCTCCAGAGGAGGAATATCCAAAAATAATAAACCAATTACTTATATTTTTTAAAATTTTCACGATTAAAAGTTCAAAAATATGCACTAATAACACAAGGTATTTCTCTATCTTCCATTAAATTTATTCACGTTTTTCAATTATATTTTGTAATATTTCACCTAAATTTATTAATTTAAAAATCACTTAGCGAACTCGGCGTTGCAAAGGTTAGATTGCTTACAATTATGAGGAAAACGAGCGTTGCCACATCTTAAACACCAAATATGTAGGATAACCTTAACGATTTTTCTTTGTTTGTTATTTTGCGTGATTATTTTTTCTACATTAATTATAATAAAAAATACTTTCTAACATTTTTTAAGTTATATAAGTTTATATTAAGACTTGTATTTTATAAAGCGTATTATTGTTTAATTAATTTAACATTGTTAATTTATAGTGTGCTAAGTGTTAAATTACCTTACAAGCCGCCAGTAATTCAATCAAATTATTAAATCGTAGTATTATTAACTAATCAATATGCTTCCTAAAAAACAAAATGTGACTATACACAAGTGCAGCACCTGCTCTCTAAATA
>NW_017537109.1:80354-83686 GCF_001853355.1 Bactrocera latifrons | reverse complement strand
CTGCTTTCTTTAAAAGTGTATATCAGACCGAGGTACAGCAGCCAGGATTTGTCCAGGATTTTCATCATGATCGCCTACACGCGACTTTAGATAACTTTGAGGTTACCACTGACAATGTCTTTAGAGCACTTTCATCATTAAATCCTAAAAAAGGTGCGGGACCTGATGGGATCCCCAATATTTTTCTCAAAAACTGTGCAGCAGGACTTTGTGAACCACTAACACACATCTTCAACGTCTCACTACAACAGGGTGCCTTCCCTACAATAYGGAAACTTTCATATGTTAGCCCGATACACAAAGATGGACCCAAATCRGAAGTCTCAAACTATAGACCAATATGTATTCAGTCTGCGCTAGCGAAGTTATTTGAAAAACTAGTCTTACCTCTGCTGAGTTTATTCTTTACAGACATTATTACCAATAGACAACATGGATTTACTCGCGGGAAGTCGACATCATCAAATCTATTTACATATGTCAACTATGTACTTAGTGAAATGAACAATGGGCACACAGTACATGCTGTTTACACTGATTTTAGTAAGGCCTTCGACAGAGTTAATCACAGCATTTTATTGAATAAACTAAATTCGCTCGGCGTACAAGGTAATGCCCTGAAATGGCTCAGCTCCTACCTAATAGATAGACAGCTCCAAGTCAGAGTAAACGGTCACCTGTCTGCAAGTTATGATGTAAAAACAGGAGTACCACAAGGATCACATCTTGGACCTGTCCTGTCCTTGGACATACAGTAACTTCATCACAGCCACGAAGAACAAGCTACTCGACTATCATTGATTAATCAAACTTGAATTTTGTAACTAATATTATACTTGTCTTGTTATATTTCCCCTTATATTAAATATTAATTATTCAAATGTATATTGCCGATTGGCGTTGGTTTAAATAAATAAAAAAATAAATAAATAAAATAATTGAGTTGTGAAAACTTTTTCCACATATTATACATTTTACATATAGTATTTATATGCATAATATGTGATTTATATTTAATAAACATATATAATTAAAACTCTATAATAACATAGTATTATAAAATTTATATAATATCATGTCGGGATGACTGAAGTACTTTAAAAAAATAACCCTGGTCGAGCGAATACCCGGGATGTCTGAAGTACTTTCGCGTAGTACACCTTTCTGCATTGGCGGCCTTCGGCCGCGCTTAAAAAAAATAAGCCTGGCCGAGCGAATACCCGGGGGGACTGAAGTACTTTCGCGTAGTACTCCTTTCTGCGTTAAAAATAAAAAAAATATATTGAGTTATAAAGTGGTTATATTTGTTGGTTACCATGCACTCATATTGAATGAAAATTTGAATTTTCGTACTGTGCTAATATACTTTACACTTTATTACGTAATATTGTTATATAATATTACTTATACATATGTATATACAATATTATTAGGTAAAAAACATGCTAAAAATGTAAGATATGGAGTTATTTACAAGTTTATAGTGTAATTTAATTAATTTGAAGTGAAAAATGTGAATAAAGTGGGTTTATTGTGGTGAAATAGCGTCATTAAATGTACGAATTTTGCGAATTATTGAACTTTAAGGCCGAATATCTCCTAAACTAGGCGTTATCAGGAGGAATTCCTCTTTCCAACGATACCTTGAGATCGCGGCCCCAAAGAAATCGGAATTGTGCCCTCTGCACTTTTCGGAATCCATGCTGGTGACTGACTAGCTCAGGCGGTGAGTGAAAGTCGGGAGTAACAAGGCCTCAAGTGTCTTCAGTACTGTGGAAAGGAGAGTTATCGGGCGATAACTTTCCCTTTTCTTGGCGGGTTTCCCAGGTTTCAGTAGTGGGACCACTCTTCCGACTTTCCATACATCGGGTATTTGTAGAGTGGTCAGTGACGGGTTGAGGACCTTTTGACACAGTCAACTACACAACGTTACTGCAGGACATCGAAAAAACTAAACTTCCTCCAGGGCTAAAGAGGTGGACCATGAATTATCTGAGCGGTCGTCAGTCATCCGTACTATTTCGAGGTGAAACATCGAAACTGAGAAGAATTAAACAAGGGGTCCTCTAACCGCTACTGTTTAACTTTTACATCTCGAAACTCCCGAAACCACCATAAGGGGTTTCAATAACCTCGTACTCTGATGACTGTACGATATTGACGTCAGGCAATGGTATCGATGGCATGTGTTCGATCAACTACCTCTCCGACCTTTCTCGTTTCCTCACTGCACGAAACCTCTTACTTTCCCCCCCAAATCCACAGCGACCATATTCACGAACTGGACTTGAGCTTAATATTGCAGTCGATGACGTCAAAACTCCGACTGTCAATAACCCTAAGATTTTAGGTGTCATTTTCGACAGTCTATGCACCTTCTCTCCCCATACGAAGAACCGTTGTTGGCAACTTACAACGCAATCGGCTGGCCGGCCCTCAACTATGCAGCACCCATATGGTCGCCTGGATGCAGTRGCACGCAGATGAGGAAACTACAGACCTGCCAGAATACAGCACTCCGGACCACGACGGGATGCCTCCTGATGTCTCCCATCGAGCACCTACATAGCGAGACGCTTATGCTCCCAGTCAAGGAGCATAATGAACTCCTCTCCAGGCAGTTCCTGCTAGCATGTCTTCGCAGAAATCACCCTTGCAGTCATCTGCTGGGAGCGGAACCGCCTCCTAGGAGCATCAAGAGGTCATTCCTTGACCACGTCGACGTCATCGTTCAATACGCCGACAGGACCTCGGACGCAACAGACCTTCGACAGGCACTGACCGCCATTTACAGTAGAGCCATCAACACCTTCACCTACTCCCTTGCCGTGAATGGCGTACTAGAAGTCAAACCACCACCCATAGTAAACGAAGAGCTCGAGTTGCGCAACTTCGTTCTGGATATTGTAGCAGGCTAAACTCCTACTTATCCAGAACAGACCCTGACGTACCTGTCCTGCATGCTACGAGTCTCCGCATGACACTGACCACATCATTGCATGCCCAACCAACCCCACCATCTAACACCCTTTTCCCTTTCTTCCGACAACACTGATAACCCTCACCATCCTAACGGCGACTGATAACCGTTAAAACAACAACAACACCCAACCATCAAAAGCGACCGCTCGAGAGAACAATTCCCACGACAGCCGGTTCTACGTACCGGAATTGACTCGGATTTCATCCGACCATGGGCTGTCCTTTCGGCGATCTAACCCCGTTTGGATCGGTGAATATTAATCTGTGTGTGTCGTCACTGGAGCAACGCCTTGCAGCAGGGTTGCTCCTTATCCTCCTGACTCGTGCTGGCATTGAGTCCAACCCGGGCC
>NW_017537109.1:61086-75204 GCF_001853355.1 Bactrocera latifrons | reverse complement strand
AAATTTAGAGACTTGATACTGTATCACAGTACAGAATCGCACGGTGAGATTGAAAAATTTGATTGATTGAGGTGAAAAAATAGGGATTAAAGCGAAGAAGACAAATTTCGGCGAATGGCTCATATTTGCTAATTATTATATGGCAGCGCTCCATTTCCTCATATGTGTTAGCACAATAATCATTTTACGAGTGCAAAAAGTGATGTTTGAAATAAAGATTTCTTATTTATAGTTATACTTATATAAATGTTTACAGTTTAATTAAATGAATTTGAAATGAAAATGTTAAAAAAGATAGAAGACTTCCTTTTCAACTGTACTTTCAGATCTGGACCCTAAGTAATTGTGCCTACTGATTATTTATTGGAAAGAATTGAACAAAACTACTTTTGCACTATTTAATATTAGGTAAATGGGTAGAAAAAATGTATTACAAATCGAAGAAACATGCACTTTAAACAGTTGAATTTATGAACTTTAAATGCAAATATCTGAAAAACTATAATACCAGTATATTAACCCTAATTATATGTCACATAACATGCATAACAACGTATCAAATTAAAAGCTGGAATGGCTAGACCAAAAGACGACTATTTTATAACCAAAATAGGAGTGTGGTTTCAATGTGTGTGGTGGGATATACTTAAAATACCGAAATTCAAAATGCCGACACATCAAAATACCGAAAAATTTTAAATATGCAGCTAAATCAAAATATCGAGAAATCAAAACACCGACAAAGCAAAATGCCGACATGTGAAAAATATTTTATGTTGTCTGAAATTATTTCTATCGAAGAACAGAAAGAAAATTCTGCTGACTAAGGGTTTTGATCCTGAGCGTGTTAGTGGGGGGAGGCCGCAGGGCCTCGAACGAACAACGCCACCTTTTCTTGATTTGTCGGTGTTTTTTTTTTTTTTTTTCTTGTCGGTATTTTGATTTGTCAATGTTTTGATTTGTCGGTATTTTGATTGTCGGTATTTCATTATATACCCGTGTGTGGTTTCTATATAGAAATATTATATCGTTTTTCCATCGCCTGTAAACATATGAAAAGTTATGTTACGTGATTTTGCATTTTAGGTGACATATCGTAAGTGTAGAATTCGCAGTAATTCGGAGAAAGGTGCATTAGATGCATTTTTGGATTTTAAATGCAAATATCTCAAAAAGTCCGCTACATCTTTATAGTATATTTTCTTAATCTCAAGAACATCGTCTAACCGTACATATCCATTTCGACCGTGGACTTGGGGGGATGCTATTCTAAATCCCAAATCATTTTAATGTACAAAAAAATACGCCGCCTTTTTGAACAATGCAATTATCTCAAACACAAATCAGCGAAAGATGTATGTACATATATACATACATACATATGTATACATATATATGTATGTATATTCATAGTCTGGAGCCCATCTATCCATCGACCCGCGACTTCACGGGATGTTATATAAAAGTTTTTCTAAACTTTTCATCGAAAGTTTAAAACTCTTAAAAATGCACCATGGCTTCATAACCTATACTCATAAAAATAACTTATATAACGAACTAAGTATGCTAATCAATATCGAACTCTTGTTGTGTCCAGCACATGTTAAAGAATTATAAATAATATTCAACCTACAAATTACCAACAGTCAAAGTATTACGCAATTAATAAAAAGCACAACTTACATCCCTTTATTAACACATCGGTGCAACATCGATCTAAACGTTTTCCAAAATCATCCTCAGGAAAGCTGGCTTTGGGTGCAACCATTTTAAAACAATTTCTGGTTCCGTATACAGAAAACTTGTATGTACATATATGGATGGTCAAGTAATAACATGGAAAGACTGAAGATAATCTCTTCAAGATAACGGGACATCTCGACAGGCAAAAATTTATTGTATACTAACTGTATTGCTGTGCGTATTGCCTGTGGAGATTCCATATTGCTTATGGAATACTATATATAGAATACTAATGAGCAGGACATATGTTGAAAGCAATGAACTTTCACTTCAGCAGTTTGACAGATCAGTTTTCATCCTATGAAAACTTCGAAGAGGCACGCATCCCATTTATACATATACCGACGGCAGCTTCATTTCGGTAATATTGAATTTAGTAGAGCGAGTATTAAGACGGTTGTGTTAAAGGCACAATTCCGATTTTTTTGGCGCCGCGATTTGAACGTTCCATTGGAAAGAGGAAGTTCTCCTGAGTAAAAAATTAATAGGGTTATATGTACCGCAAACACTTAGTTTAGGAGATATTCGAACTTAAAATTGACAATATTCGAACATTGCGAGAAGCTATTTCACCACATTAAACACACTTTATTCACATTTTTCTCTTCAAATTAACTATTGTTAATTAAACTATAAACTTTTAAATAAATCTACATTTTACACTTTTAGCAGTCTTTTTTACCTAAGAAATCTTTATTTTAAAAATTACATTTTACACWCGTAGTGAACACCATTTGTGTGCTCAAAATTACGACGAAATGGAGCGCTGCCATGTGATAATAAGGAAATTTGCTGAAATTCCATTTTTTCCAAAAATTCCTCTATCCATACATGTGGATATGTTCTTTATTTTATTTAATAAACCAAATGTATTATATATATTGTCACTTAACACACAATACAACGTATTATCAAATATAAATGGAAATCGTTAACAGATATAATAACCAAAATTTAACCAATTTACCCCGGGTATTCGCCTGACTTTTGTTATTTTTTTAGAGCGCAGCCGAATTCCGCCAACGTAGAAAGGAGTACTACGCGAAAGCACTACAGTCATCCTGAAATGATATAAATTTTATAATGTTACCATAGAGTTTTAGTTATTTGTGTTTCTTAAGTATAAATCACATATAATGCATATACATATGAAGATGGAAAAAGTGTTCACAACTAAATTATAGCTTGCAAAATGTAATTAATGTAGAACACGAAAAAAAATCAGACAAAGAAAAATCGCTAAGAATCCTACATATGTATTTGGTATTTAAGATGTGGCAACGCTCATTTTCCTCATAATTGTAAACATACTAACCTTTGCAACGGCGAGTTTGCTAAGTGATTTTTAAATAAATAAACTTAGGTAAAATATTACAAAATAAAATTGATATGTGAACTTATTTCAATGTTTAGAGTTTATATTTAAATATACAGAACGAAAAACGTGAATAAATTTAGTGAAAGATAGAGAAATACCATGTGTTATTTAGATATTCTTCCTCTGGAGAAGCTTCTCTATCCGCACATACCCCATTTATACGAAAATTCTTTTTTTACCCCTCCGCCAAAGTAATCGGAATCGTGCCGTGTTAAATTATTAAAATAAAGTCATATTCAAAATAATTTAATGCGTTTTTCCAAAAAAATTATTATTGTTAATTTGCGGGTATAATTTTTCCGCATTGATTTAATAAACTTATGCAAGAATAAATCAAAATATCATTTATTTATAAAAATAAATTTATGATTTTAATTGGTATATACAATCTATGCTACAATATAATATATAGTCCGAAAATATGAAAGGCTTTTTCAAAATATATATTTGTGGGAAAAAGTATATTTTTCCGCTTTTTTATATACTACTTAAACTTCTTTCATCCAAATACAAATTTATAGCGCTGTCTCTATTCACTATTTGAGACATTTTGAGGTAAAATATCAATTTGTGACCAGTTATTATTCACTAAAAAGTCTCTAGCTTTAGGATCAAACTTGTCACCTGATAGTTAACAGCAGAGATAAAGAGATCCACAACTCTCCTGTCACTGGAAATGTGRGAGCCGCTCACCTACCGAACTTTGACACTTGACTGGATTGGGTAGGTTTTGACATTTTGAAATTGGAATGACTGGAACGGTTAGATTGAAATTATAGCAAAAATATATGTGAACGGAGGAATTTATTGCCATCGTGCAAGATCGCTAATAAAAATTTAAAACAATGAAAATCAAAGAAAATGTAAAATTTAAATATATATCATGAAGCGTTTTGTAATTTGAGGCATAATAGAATTATATTTCTATTACAAATGATTAAAAACATTTTATAATTGAGAACTATCAGACTTACCGTGCGATTCTGTACTGTTATACAGTATCAAGTCTCTAAATTTGATAGAGACAATTTTTGAGACTTGAGACGATTTTGCTATTCTGTAAGTGACAGTCCCAAAATCTATTACATTTAATAATTCAGGGATGCTTTTAAACTTGAATGAAAATAAATATATCGATAATAAAAATTAAATTTTCTATAACATAGTCAAAAAACATAATTATCAATAAAAATAAAAATATATGTTGACTTTGTTTCATAATATTTTCGAAATTTTTCAAAATTGATTTATTTTTAACTTTTTCGTGTTTCAGTTGCTTACAAAATATAAAAAAAAGAAAATCGATTAATATCTATGGTGATCTCTATTCAGTATATTCAAAATGGCAGTCAAGAGTTCTTTTTGGTTTTGTGACTTGCTAACTACCAGGTCTCAAATTTGAGGYAATATTTTGAGACTAAAGCTAGAGACTGTTTAGTGAATAGTAACTAGTCACAAATTGAGATTTTACCACAAAATGTCTCAAATAGAGATTAGAGACTGCTTACAGAATCCCGCTATTAATTCACATTACTAAGTATTGAAATATCGAAAGTCATATCTTAAAAGTAATAAATGTTGGGTATTTTAATTTAAAATGTCCAAAGTTCTTATTTGGTGCGACCTTTCCATAATGGAAAATGTTATAAAAAACGCTTATTTCGAGGCGCTCTCACACTGGAATAAGTTGGGCATCCCATTATCCCTGGTGAACTGGTCACAATTTTAAAAAGAGCTCTTTTTTACCCTCTTGAATATGCTGAATAAAGATCATAGATATTAATCGATTGTCGCTTTTAAATATTAGGAACAAACACGAAAAGATTAGAAATAAAGCAATTTCACATAAATATCGTAAATATTATGAAACAAAGTCAACATAAATAATTAATTTTATATAAAAATAGGTAATTATGATTTTTGACCATGTTATAGAAAATTTAATATTTGTTGTCGAAATATTTATTTTCATTGTTTTCAATTGTAAAAAGATCTCTGAATAATGAAATCTAATAGATTTTGTGAATGCGCTGCAACTAAAGTTTTCGGAAAATGCAAAAGAACAGTTGGTACGACGAGGAGTGAAGTGTTGCAGCGGAGAGAAAACAGGCTGCCTACCTTGCAACGTTACGATCGACCACAACACGTGCGAATGGGATAGATACCGAGAGCTGAAGAGCGAAGCGATACGCATTTGCAGACAAACAAAGAAATAAAATAAATAGGTCAAAATGCGTGAGTATAAAGAGCTTGATAAGCTGGCCGACAGGGGTAATGCTCAAAAACACTACGAAAAGATGCGGCGGCTAACTGGATCTAGTCACGATGGAGCAGATTTTCCATTACCCGACCATGAAGAAGTTCGAACAACAATTAACCGTTTGAAGAACAATAAAGCAGCGGGAGCCGATGGATTACCGGCCGAGCTATTCAAACACGGCGGCGAAGAACTGATCAGGAGCATGCATCAGCTTCTTTGCAAAATATGGTCGGACGAAGCATGCCCAACGATTGGAATTTAAGTGTTCTCTGCCCAATCCAAAAAAAGGGAAACGCCGCAATCTGCGCCAACTACCGTGCGATATCCCTCCTTAACATCGCGTATATCAGCGTATTGTGTGTGTAAAGCCCACCGTCAACAAACTAGAGATGAGCGACATTGCGATTTTTCGATACCTGGACAAGGAAACAAAGCAAATGGGTCTGGCACTGAACGTGGGAAAGACGAAATATCTCCTCTCATCAAACAAACAGTCGTCACGACTTGTTTCTCACGTCACTGTTGACAGTCATACACTTAATCAAGTATAAGCAGGATTGTTTAAAATAAGCTACGGCAATTACAAAAAGAAAAAAAAAGTATATGTGCAAATTAAATTTTAAACCATACATACATACATCTATTTCTATAACATAGAAAGAGCACAACTTACTTTTTACAACACAATGAATATGTACATATTCTAAATCCAGAATAACCTTAAATTTTCTTTTCRMGGTCTCTTCTCACTGCGAACATATATACATACATATGTATGTATATGAGGCGCAGTTATACAAATTATATCCTTATTAACAAGAGAATTTGCGAAAATTACCTGCGGTCGAACAAGCATACATACATATATACACATACATATATATATTTGCACATGCGGGCGCATACAAATATACTCGTATAACATATATACTGAAAATTCATATATAGCAATAAAAATAATATATAACATTTTATAATATACTAAAATATTTGTACATAAGTGTAGTGTCACATATGTAAATACGCTCACTGCTTCAAAGTCCACATTGGTATATATTCCGCGATACACCTTGGGTTTTGGCTAACAAAACCAAGCATATATTTAAAGTCCACATTGGCATATGTCCCGCAATACCCCTTGGTTTGTGATCAACAAAAAAAAGCAGGATTGTGTAAAAAACCAAAGCGTAATACATATGTACATACATGCATATGTACAAAGTGCAGTGATCTCTAATACGAGCGCTCATTAGCACATAATAAATAAAATATCCACCTATAGGTATACCCTATAGGACATTTGGACATAAATAATGTATAAAAGAAATATATACAGAAAAATAAAATACTTAAAATAATTTCCGGTCATTAATAAATAATTAAATCAAATTTAAGCGATTAATTATTTATTTCATTTCAAAACTCATATTAACTTAAAAGAGTTCGCGACTGTGCATATTATCATATACGTAAAGCGTTATCCTTATATCAAATTCGTTCAAAACCATTATTTACCTAAAAGAGTTCTCGTCTAATCATACATAAATACATATATACAAAAATATTTTGAAATCTCAGCTTATTAAAAGCCATTAGTTTTACTGCTTTTTTTGAAACTCTTACATACAAAAGAGTCTTCTATTGAACATTTTATATACGAAMCTTTTTTAAACATTTAAAAGTCTAGTTCACTAAGACGTTTTGATAGTCTATACATTTTTTTAAATGAGCTCAGACTCAAAGGACTACAGTTAGTCACAAAAAGTTGTGGAAGCTACACGCTCAAAGCAAGGTGCTATAAAGCAAAAAAAGTTTAAAGATATTTCTTATACACAATTCATTGCTGAGAGTGACAGTTTGATACGATACTGCACTCGATTTTCATCTTCACCGATTCAAGATAATTCTGAATCGGTACTAGAAATCAAAAAAGACAATTCAGACAATTTTTGGACGCGTCTCMAAGCTGCATATGGCGCAATCGTAGAATTTGATGATTCAGATCTACCAGAAAACTTTAAATCCTCGGCTTACACCAAGTATGAAACTGCCTAGACCAGTTCGAAGACACAAAGTCATTGATTTCTGATCAACTAAAGCCATTAAGAGCAAATTAGAGCTGCCACAAAGACAAGCCCAAGAGATAAACCTCAAGGTGCCCGCATGTGACACAGAAATTTTTCATGGGGGTTATGAACAATGGCCGCATAATGCACAAAAATTGTATTATCTCAGATACAAAAACAAAGGTCATTCAGGCGTAATAGTTAAACAGTTCGCTCTCAATGCCGAAAATTTTAATTTTGCTYGGGAAGCTCTAAAAGAACGGTTTCAAATTGTTTGTCGGTTTTATCGACACAGAATATTCCTATAGATAATTGGGACCCCATTCTGGTAAATATATGCACAGCTGCATTACCAGAAAAATCGTTACTTTTGTGGGAGCAATCGCTCTCATCGCGAAGTGGCAGCAAATGAAAGAATTTCTTACTACCCAATATAGAATTGCAGAAAGGGTAGATAAAAAAATAGTCATACCGAAAAAAGTACAAAGCGAACTCAATAGAGCTTCAATAGACCCCAAGCAAGTAGCCACATAATTTAAATAGAAGCTTTTTTAAAAATCAATCGTTCACATCCGAACAGTATAAACCAACGTCATGCGAACTGTGTAGAGGAGGTCATAAGCTCAAATCGTGCAAAAAATTCAAAAAAATTAATATTAGCGATCGAAACAATTTGACAAGAACGAAAAAACTATTTACCAACTAATTGTCACATGCGCATACGCTTAAAGATTGCGAAAGCAAATTTAATTGCGTTTAATGCCATAAAAAACAACATTCAATGTTACATATAACCAATTTTTCCAGCTCACACCCAACCAGCGCAAACATAAAAAGAGCCACAGGTTTAGTTGCGACAACAAGAGCCCTAATAGACCAAGGATTACAACGATCATTTATAGCGTCTAGGGCACAAAACAGGCTACAGTTGCCAACAAACATGGCTAGTTTTGAAATTACGGGAATGGGAGGAAGAGTTGTTCAAAACTCAAATAAAATTTGCCCCATTACCCTCTTTTCCCATAAAGCGGATAAGCGCATACGAGCATTGGCAAAAGGTTTCACACCTAAAGCTAGCCGACCCAAAGTGCAACACCCCCCCTTAAATAGATCTTCTATTAGGCAGTGATCTCATACCACAGATAATACTCGAAGSTATTGAGAAAGTCACAAATACACTTCTGGCGCAAAATACCATTTTCGGATGGGTCCTAAGTGGACTAGTCGCGGAACCAGTTCCAACATTGACGACTCAAGTTGAGGTAGTCTCAAACGAGTACCTCAATTCACAATTGAAAAAATTTTGGGAATTAGAAGAACTCCCCCCATATCAATCACAACCCCAGAAGATCAGTATTTTGAGGATTTTTACAAAGCCACAACTAGATCGGTCGGTACGTCGTACGACTACCACTTAAGCAACAATTTCCTAACACACTCGCCCTAGGTCACTCTCGCATCTCTGCAATATAGCAGTTTTTATGTAAGGAAAGAAACCTACTTAAGAAGGACGAACTCAAATCTGAATATGATGGTGTGTTAGAAGAATACCTCCATTTAAATCATATGAAGGAAGTAAACCCAGGGGAGAAAATCCTGAACGGCAAATACTACTCCTTCCATCTGCCGCATCACGCAGTAGTAAAGCCAGACAAAAAAATAAAAAAAGTAAGAGTTGTTTTTAATGCCTCGAAAACCACCAGTTCAGCGAATTCCCTAAATGCTACCTTATTTACGGGACCCATCTCCAACCAGATTTAATGCTTTTGATATTAAACTGGCGTATATTCAAATACGTATTCAATGGGGACGTTGAAAAAATGTATCGGCAAATAGTCGTACATAAAGACGACCAAGATTTTCAACGTATTATGTTCCGAAGATCCCCCACCAGTCTTTTACGCGACTTCAAACTAAAAACAGTTACATTTGGCGTCAACTGTGCACCATATCTAGCCATTCGAACACTCCACGAATTGGCAGACAGCACAAAGTTAGAATTTCCTCTGGCAACTGAAGTGTTGAAAACTCAAAAGAAAGTAGACGATATTCTGTCTGGAAGTCACACTCTTCCACAAGCATACGAGGCCTTATCACAGGTAATAAAAGAACTCAAATCCACAGGGTTTCCATTAAGAAAGATTACGGCAAATCACCCAAATATACTCAAAAATATTCCAAAYGAAAATTTGTTGGACACTAATTTCCTTATATTCGAAAAGGAAAGTACAACAAAAACACTAGGCATCTAATGGAATGCGATATCGGTTCTTATACACGACAGAGTCCATATTATCAGCCATCACAAAAAGACAGATTTTATCCTCGGTGGCAAAACTTTTCGACCCCGCAGGATGGCTTTCGCCAATTATGATTCAAGCTAAAATCTTAATACAAGAATTATGGCTAGACGGAACCGACTGGGACGAGTAAGTGAAACCTCTTCGCTTAGAAAAATGGTTCCAGTTGGCAAACAATCTGAATGATATTTCTCAGATACAAATTCCGCGATGGGTGAATTACTCCCCCGAACACAAAGTCGAATTACATGGCTTCTGTGATGCCTCTGAAAAGGCATACTGCGCTACTATCTATGTGCGCACGCAAAGTGATACCACGACCACTAGCCACTTATTAGTAGCAAAAGCAAAGGTGGCACCTTTAAAAACTATAAGGTCTCCCACGACTTGAGTTATGTGGCGCACTACTACTTTCTAAATTAGTAGCCATGGTGCAAAGGCATGGTCCGATGTGGTCCGATTCAGAAATTGTACTAGCCTGGTTGGAAGAACCACCACATGCATGGAAGTCCTATATTTCTAACCGAACGTCTCAAATACTTGACCTAGTGGGATCAGCCACATGGCGTCTCGTAGCCAGTGCTGACAATCCTGCCGATCTAGGTACAAGAGGGTGCAAGCMACTGCACCTTGCCACTACCACCCTCTGGTRGAATGGCCCCCGATGGTTGATAGAATCTCCGAATTCTTGGCCACAATCCCCCATGCGCAAAATTATCGCCCCAGAAGGGCGAAAAATCGCCACCTTTCACACATTATTGGATGATACCGACATCGTTGAACGATTTTCATCGTTTTCAAGAGCTCTCAGAGTAGTTGCTTATATGTTCAAATTTATAGAAAAGCTCAAAAGCAAAGTCAAGGGATCACATAATTTCCCATGCAACACAGTGACGCACCTAGAATTACAAAAGGCAAAGGTCACACTAATCGCATATACACAAGCGCGCTACTTCAGCCGCGATATATCACTACTAAGAGAATCGAAGCCGATTGACAAAAAGAGCTCACTCTTAGTTCTAAACCCTTTTCTGGACACGAAAGATCTGCTTCGTGCCAATGGTCGGCTTGCTCATTCGAGCCTAACTTACAATGAACCCTATAATAATTCCCGAGAAGTCACCATTTGCTACATTATTCCTCAACTACAACCACATCTTAATGCTACACGCCGAACATCGCCTCATGCAACATATGGTACGCCAAGAGTATTATATCCCCCGTCTTAAGCCGCAAATGAAGAAGTGCAAGATTTTCACTATGCACAAACAGAAGATGCGAACGCAGATTATGGCAGCACTTCCACCGGMACGCTGCAATTTCGCTCTGCCTTTCCCCACAACAGGTGTTGATTTTGCTGGGCCTTTCCAGGTAAAGGCGTCTATGTTAAGGTCTCCCACTCTCATGAAAGGCTATGTGGCTGTCTTTSTATGTTTCACGACAAAGGCAGTACACCTTGAGCTMTGTAGTAATCTGACGACGGAGGCTTTTCTCGCGGCATTTACTCGCTTCCTCGCTCGACGTGGCTACCCATCTAAAGTCATGAGTGATAATGGCAAAACTTTCATTGGAGCTCAACGAGCCACAGAAAAGCAATTTGTGGATTTCTTAAAACAAGTGTCACCTGACATCGTACAAAAGTACGCCCCTCAAGGTATCAATTAGCAATTTATACCCCGAAGCGCTCCTCATATGGGCGGTTTATAAGAATCAGCTGTAAAAAGCTTCAAATTCCATTTCAAACGGGTAGCTGGAAATTATAAGTTCAATTACGAAGAGTTCACGACGYTATTAAATCGAATTGAAGCCGTTCTCAATTCACGGCCACTCACAATACTCTCGCAAGACYCCTCAGATTTCACTGCCTTAACTCCAGGGCATTTTCTAAAAGGAGCACCCATCCTGGCCATTCCCGAGCCAGGCGTGGAGTCGCTATCCCTATTAAATCGATGTGAACGAATTAAAATTCTCCATCATGATTTCAGCCGCCGATGGAAGGACGAATACATAAAGGATATCCACAAAAGATACCGCTGGAAGACTCCTGAACCAGCACCTAAACTTGGAGACTGTGTCCCTATTCATGATGATTGTCTACCCCCTACTGAGTGGCGGCTTGGCCGCATAGAAAAGCTACATTATGGCTCCGACGGTCACATACGAGTCGTGGATCTCCGTACGCAAAACGGAACACTAACCAGACCGCTCGTGAAGCTATGCTTTTTACCAACCACCGACGACCGCGAATCCGAAAACCGCAAAAACGAAACCGATAAAATCGCGATATAATAAAATCACTAAACCGAGAAATACGCCAATAACAAACCGCTAACACATAATAAACTGTCGAAAAATAAAAAAGAAAACTAACAAAAAACGGTCGTTCAATACGACGACCCATTCATGCCACGATGGCACATATCTCATTGTATGATAGATTAATAATCAACAATCTTTTCTATACAGATACGACAGTCACAATCACGCCAACCGCTCGGGCTACCAATGCGCCACGCACCGGGCCTACACCAGCGCCCCGAACTATGGTTGCAACAACGCCGGCGCCTGTACCGACAACCGCGATTGCAGCAGCATACCTACTTTTTTAATCCCGACATCGGCGGATGCTTATCTAAGATTTACCCGTAACAAGCATATCTTACCTCAGTACGGGGATCCTCTTGCTCTTGCTCGTACGAATTGCAGAATTTTCCTCTTGGTGCAACGGCACAACAACAAACACATACAAATATGTCAACTCAAAACACATGTATATTTTCGTGCAATGACATGTAAAAATGTAATTGCAACGCTGTTTTAGCTGTCATTTTACATAAAGACATATTTCGCCGTCGAATTGTTTGAGAAGGCCAGTTTTAAATAGATTTTTATAGTTTCCACTTAAATTATAAAGATTTATTGCACATTTTTGTTAAGAATGAATGCAAAAGGTGCGATAATTCACAATAATCATGCAAAATAGTCATTCTCAATAAATTTAACGAATCAGCCGTTCATACATCACCATATTCTGCAATGGGGCCTTGCATACTTCGGTATAGGATTTTTGCAACGTGCAATCTTGCAAGAGCAATAAAACACCCTGTTATTATATTTGCTACCTATTTGTTTCTTCTAACCAAAAAAATCTTAAATAAAATAGGTGTTTTCATATTGTTTTGCTTTAATTGCAAAATAATATTTACTTAAAATAATTATTAAAATTTATTAGTACTCTATACTACTGTGATCAAATTGAAAGGTGAATTTTGCCAATCTCATCTCCTGCAAAGACGCACTTATGTCAACGAATTTTCCAATAATCATAGAACGTGGAAAAATCATCCATCGTGATGGCCATCAGAACCTGAAGTTACATGAAGGTAAATCGAGCGAATACGGTGATCTTAGTTGAAAATATTGAGAAATGATCACGAATAACTAATGCAGTATGAGATGGCACTTCTTTGTTCAATACATTTATGCCCGGTTTCACAGTCCATACTTATTTTGTACTTAAGATAAAACAGGAAAATAGTGTTTTGCAGTTCATATCGCAGCAATTGATTGCACTCATGTAAAAATAATTTCTCCAGGTAAAGAAAGTCCAAAAAATACTTCACTCAGAAACTTTTTATATACCTTATATACAGGTGGGGAAGATGCAGAGTTATTTCGTAATAGAAAAGGTATGTTTTCCATAAACGTCCAGACGTTATGTGATAGTAATCTCCGCATCATAGACATTGTTGCACGGTGGCCTGGATCCACTCATGATGCTACTATTTTCCGTAACTCTCGATTAGAATCTGGAGAATTTGGTTCTGGAATAGTAGTTGCAGACAGTGGTTACGAAAATAACCAAAATAGTCTCATATAAGAACACGGAATTGTATCGAGCGCTCATATGGTGTCTGGAAGCGTAGGTTTCCGGTATTATCACTGGGCTTGCGCTTGCATCTAGAAAAAACCCAAAGCATTATTGTTGCAACAGCAGTATTACACAATTATCGCGATATAATGGCTCCGCCACTTTCAAATGAAATTGAAGATGTTGTAAACAATATGATTAATATACCCAATAATCGCAATGCTGAAAGTCATACAATAAATAATGTTACCAGAAAATGTTTAATAGATAATTACTTCAGTTTATTGTAGTTTAATAAATACATTTAGAATTTACATATATGTATTTTTTATTTCACCCTTCCAGCTCCTTTTTCTTTCTTCCCAAATCTACTGCTAAAATTTTCATTTTCAAATCATGTTTTCTTTCATCAACTTCGTTGATAGGTTGTTACTTTCTTCTAATAGTTTCATTCTTTGTTCGTGCTCCGCATATAATATTTTTATTTCCGCTTCAAATTT
>NW_017537109.1:55307-60871 GCF_001853355.1 Bactrocera latifrons | reverse complement strand
GTATTTTTTTACTTTAACATTCTTTACCATTTATTCCTTTATAATTTTCCACTTCAGTCGTGTTTTTGATATCTACTATGCTTTCTAATGTATCTTTCTCCAATATCACGGACTCTATTTTAGAGAATTGATAAAATCATACATTTGAATATGAAATATATCATGAAAATAAAATCAAGAGTATAAACTCACCATCAATATTTACGGCAATTACATCATTGTCATACACACTCTGCATGCCACTAACTTGCTACTCATGCAACACAGTCAAAAGTTTTTCATCAAACTCAGTTAACAATTTCTTCGATGGTGGTCCTCCTCCTGTTAAATAAAAAGATCTTTTATCCTCTGCAACTCGCTTTTTTACCTCTCTTTTCAGATTGAGATACTTTTTCTTCAATATTTTTGCACTGCGATGGCAGCCAGATGGACACTGTGAATTGAAATCATATTCGATACGCTTCCATGAGGCATCTTTTTTAGCGTTCGTGCAAGTGTCCGTCCGCTTACATTAAATGACAGCTTTATATTTCTCCACTAGTTCCAATAGCTGCTCCGACTCGCTTGCGGCGAAATTCGGGGTCCTTTTYTGGGTTTCATCCATTTACGAAATAACTTTCCTTCCAAATTTATACGTTGTCTATAATAATTTAAATATTTCAATCATATGTTTGTGGATGACATTTGTAAAACATATGTTGCCCACAACGTTGCCACATATCATAATAAAATTTTATAGCAATTAAGCATTGACTGTGAAACGCAAACGACTACTCAGTTTGCAACAATGCTTAACTAAGATTTTATTTAGGCACAACTTAAGCATGGACTGTGAAACCGGGCATTAGGCATAGTAAAAATCGAAAAAGTCTCTTTTACCGCCTCACAAAAGGACGCGTATCTCAATTACTAATGAATATTTTTAGGTGATATTTAGCATATTTAGTTGGTTTTCTTTTTTCTTTTAAATTGGTTTTTATATTTTCTTACATTTTGACTTTTAAATTTTACTATATGATGTTCGATGAGGATGGAGTCATGTGTGTAGCCATTCACTTGGGAGTGGCTAGAAACGATTCTTTTACATATGACTCAAGCAGCTCACGACTTCCGGTCCTTGACGAAGTATCCTCTGGGTAGTCTAAGAAGATCCGTTTGAAGGCGACCTAAAGTGAGAAGGTGAAACATCCCCAGCAAAGGGTTGTGCGCTGGGTTTGGGACCCGCCACGCCGGTCTCTTAATTGCGAAGGTGCCGCTGCCCAGCTGGTTGATGTCCTCGTAAAAATAAAGGCTGACATACCGCCGCCCAAGAGATGCGATGGACGGGACAAGGACAGAGACGAGTAGGTCATTGTGGTATTTACTACAGTTGCCATATAAAGGAGCGCAAGTTTGGTGTGGGATTCGTGGTGGGAGAGCGACTCCGTCGCCGACTATCAACATTCACTCCGGTTAGTGAACGTCTAGCCACAATCCGCTTCAAAGCGAGGTTMTTCAACATATGACTGATGTGCGCCCACGCCCCGACAGAAGAGAAGGACGATGTAACCAAAGATGCCTTTTATGAGTGCTTGGAAAGCACTTATAAGAGCTGCCCCCGCCACGATATCAAAATCGTGCTTGGCTACTTTAACGCCAGGGTGGACAAATAAGATATTCAGCCTCCACGAGGAAACATCCCCAAATGGGTTGAGGCTGATCGACTTCGCCGGGGCCCGAAATATGGTTATCTGTAGTACTAGATTTCATTACAAGAAAATATATCAAGCTACCTGTCTGTCTCCGGATCGAAAAACCACCATCCAGATCGAACATGTTGTAATAGACGGAAGACACGTCTCCAGTATTTTAGATGTACGTGCGCTCCGAGGTCCTAACAYCGACTCGGACCACTAACTTGTTGCAGCCCAGATTCGCACCCGCCTCTGTGCAGCAAAAACCGCACGCCGTCAAACAAAAGGAAGGTTCGACGTCGAGAAGCTGCAATCACAACAGACAGCCGAACGATTTTCTACTCGGATTACACTCCTGTTCGCTGAGAGCACTCGTCAACAACTCGGTACAAGGGAACTATGGGACGGCGTTTCAAATTCCTTACATACAGCTGCAGCCGAAACCATTGGTTTTCGGAAAATGTAAATGAAGAGTTGGTACGAAGAGGAGTGCCGTGTTGCAGCGGAGAGAAAACAGGCTGCCTACCTTAGGATCTACCACAACACGTGCGAGATGGGATAGATGCGGAGGGTTGAAGAGGGAAGCGAGACGCATTTGCAGGTTTCAAGACCGGAACATACTCTTGTAGAATCCCCAAAGGTTATCGATGCCCAGAGCATACTTAAATTATGGATAGAACACTTCTAAAGCCTGTTGAATGGCAGTGAACGCACAACGCCAGGAGAAGGCGAACCCGATTCTCCAATCGATGACGAGGGAGCACTGCCCGACCAGGAAGAAGTTCGAATAGCAATTACTCGCCTGAAGAACAACAAAGCGGCGGGGGCCGATGGATTGCCGGCCGAGCAATTCAAACACGGCGGCGAAGAACTGATAAGGAGCATGTATCCGCTTATTTGTAAAATATGGTCGGACGAAAGCATGCCCAACGATTGCAATTTAAGTGTGCTATGCCCAATTCTCAAAAAAGGAGACCCCACGATCTACGCCAACTATCGTGRGATAAGCCCCCTCAACATTGCATATAAGGTTCTATCGATCGTATTGTGTGAAACATTAAAGCCCACCGTCAACAAACTGATTGGACCTTATCAGTGTGGCTTCAGAATTGGAAAATCAACAACCGACCAGATAATCACCATGCGCCAGATCTTGGATAAGACCCGTGAAAGGATAATCGATACTCACCACTTCTTCGTCGATTTTAAAGCTGCTTTCGACAGCRCGAAARGGAGCTGCCTTTATGCCGCTATGTCTGAATTTGGTATCTCTGCAAAACTTATACGGCTGTGTAAGCTGAGGTTGAGCAGCACCAAAACCCCCTCCGAATCGTTAAGGACGTCTCCGAGTCGTTCGATACCAAACGAGGTTTCAGACAAGGCGATTCCTTATCGTGCGACTTTTAAACCTGCTTCTGGAGAATATAGTTCGAGCTGCAGAACTAAAGAGAACTATAAGAGTGTACAGCTGCTATCGTATGCCGATGATATTGATATCATCCAGACTGGACAGGGAAGCAACACAAAGGGGTCTGGCATTGGCATCAAACAAACAGTCATCGCACTCGCGACTTGGCACTCATGTCACTGTTGACAATCATAGCTTTGAAGTTGAGGTAATTTCGTCTATCTTGGAACCAGTGTAAATACCACCAACAATGTCAGCCTGGAAATGCAGCGCAGGATAACTCTTGCCAACATTTGCTACTTCGGACTGAGTAGGCAATTGAGAAGCAAAGTCCTCCCAAAGAATAACCAAACTCTATRAGCACTCATAATTCCCTTCCTGCTATATGGTGCAGAGGCTTGGACTTTGCCGACGAAAACACTCCAGCTCTGAAAGTATTCGACGCAGTACACGCCGGGGGAAACAGTGGAAGAGGAAGCCCTGGCCTCACTTGGAATATCTAATTGGCGCAACGTAGCGAAAAGAAAAAAACGACTGGCGCGCTGTTGTTAACTCGGCTATAATTGCGGAAGCGTTGATTACGCCAATTAAGAAGAAGAATATACGCCATGACCCGGCGCACGTTGGGGTATTTGACCACCAAAACAGATATTAATTGAAAAATGAATACTGAGATATCCGATTAATGTTTTGTACTTGATTATTGAAGACAAAATTGTCCATCATTAGGAAAAGGAATCGATAACATATGTTGCTTAATTCAATTTTTGTGTTGTCTCAAAGTCCTTATTTTTTTCGTTTTTTCGCGTTTTTGCAAATAGTGAATTTTTTGTATTTTCAAGTGCAAGTTTTTGCATTTTTGCCATTCAAAAGCCAAATATTATTATGGATCCTTCAACTTCAGGTAATTTCGAACAAAAAAAGCAGTTGCAAGTCGACATTTACCCTGTATAACTATTTTTAATCATTTATGGAAAAAGATCTAAATTTTAGCGATTATTGAGAAGTATGTAGAGTTTTAAAATGGTACCGGACAACTTCGTGTTCTGAAATTTATATATTTTTAAAGCTTAGGAATTATACTAATATAATAAACAAAAACATCTTGCGCGTTGTTGCGCCAATTCGATTTTTAACAAATTTTGTAAAAAAACCCATGTCATCCAAAGTGAGAGAAGACCCGTTGCTGTAGTTTTTTTTTTTTGTTTTCGCTTTCGTTATCATCATCATATATTGTTGTTATTGTTATATATGTTTGTATATTGCAATATTAGTATGCATTCTACACTAAAAGTAATAAGGGTGTTCTGTTCATTGTGTTGTTTGGTTTATTTAAAGTGTAGGGTAAGTTTATTTTGTCTTCGCGCTCGTGTTCTTAGACTATTTTGCTTAACTTAATTTAAATAACAGATAATAACAGATGATAAGTGTGTAGTGTTACTTTACATTAACTATTATATCTGTTGTAGCAAGATTGTCGTTTCGAGACATCGTAGTAACGCAGCGAGTTTCGGCTTTTCAGTTTATTTACTATGTTCACTTTGTCTATTTTGTACACTTTGCTCACTAAGTTCTAAAACACAACTGAGAAGGAAGGTTTCTGTGTTTGCCACCGAACCACACTCGGCGGCAGCGTCACCGCGCTGGCGCCCCGCTAAAACGGTACTTCCCAAAGCGACAACATGCGGACAACCAATCGCAGCAGAAGAACTTAGTCTTMTAATGAAATTCCCTAAACTGTATACACATACACTCACACACGCTCACCAATATCCACACACTATTAGGGTGCGCCGACATATCTATTTAATACGAATACGTGGTCGTGGTGGTATATTCCGGGTTAAAGCAATGACGTGCTGTAATAGTTTTGTTAAGTGTAAATATGTAGAATGTGTTGTCCCTCCTCGTTATTTTGTTAATTGATACAAGAAATATAACGCAAAGTTTCTGAATACAGTCTTTATATTTTAGGAATAAACTCAAAAAATTCATTTCTTGGCGTAGTCTTTACAGTAGTATTAAAAATGCTGAGGCTTCTCAATTAACAGACAAGTTGAATATGTTGAAGCAAGAATTGATAAGACGAACAAATCCAGAGGATATGCAAGACTTTAATTTGAATTTTTGTCGTTTTGTCTGTGATTTTAAGGATCGATGGGCAAAATCCAACAGACATGAGGAGACACAAAATCAAAATTGTTTAGATTCTTCAATAGCGTTTGTGACTACAAAAATTTTAGGGGGCGCAAAGAAATTGATTTCGAGGAGTGTTCCGAAAAAACAAAAGTGAAAAAATTTAAAAATTTAAGACAAAATGTTTCCTTGCCTGTTTTGAGTAATGCTACCCAAATGATTATTCGAGCAAGTGGTCAAACAGAAGCAGCAACAAGTAAGGAAGGGCTAAGTTCGGGTGTCACCGAACATTTTATACTCTCGCATGATAAAGTGATAATCGAGATTTCAGGCGTGGTTGTGAACCG
>NW_017537109.1:43943-52697 GCF_001853355.1 Bactrocera latifrons | reverse complement strand
GACCAGATATTCACCATGCGCCAAATCTTGGAAAAGACCCGTGAAAGGAGAATCGACACTCACCACCTCTTCGTCGATTTCAAAGCTGCTTTCGACAGCGCGAAAAGGAGCTGCCTTTACGCCGCGACGTCTGAATTTGGTATCCCTGCAAAACTTATACGGCTGTGAAAACTGACGTTGAGCAACACCAAAAGCTCCGTCAGAATAAGGAGGACCTCTCCGAGCCGTTCGATACCAAACGAGGTTTCAGACAAGGCGATTCCTTATCGTGCGACTTTTTGAACCTGCTTCTGGAGAAAATAGTTTGAGCTGCAGGACTAAATGGAAAAGTATCATCTTCTATAAGAGTGTGCAACTGCTGGTGTATGCCGATGATTTTGATATCATTGGCCTCAACACCCGCGCCGTTAGTTCTGCTTTCTCCAGACTGGACAAGGAGGCAACACAAATAGGTCTGGTAGTGAACGAGGGCAAGACGAAATATCTCCTGTCATCAAACAAAGAGTCGTCGCACTCGCGACTTGGCACTTACGTCACTGTTCCAGTCATAGCTTTGAAGTTGTAGATAATTTCATCTAACTTGGAACCAGCATAAACACCACCAATAATGTCAGCCTAGAAATCCAACGCAAGATAACTCTTGCCAACAGGTGCTACTTCAGACTGAGTAGGCAATTGTGAAGCAAAGTCCTCTCTCGACAAACAAAAACCAAACTTTATAAGTCACTCATAATTCCCGTCCTGCTATATGGTGCAGAGGTTTGGACGATGTCAACAACAGATGAGTCGACGTTGCGAGTCTTCGAGAGAAAAGTTCTGCGAAAGATTTATGGTCCTTTGCGCGTTGGCCACGGCGCATATCGCATTCGATGGAACGATGAGCTGTACGAGATATACGACGAAATGGACGAAAACGCCCCAGCTCTGAAAGTATTCGAGGCAGTACCCGCCGTCAGAAGCAGAGGAAGAAGAAGACCTCCACTCCGTTGGAAGGACCAAGTGGARAAGGACCTGGCTTCACTTGGAATATCTAATTAGCGCCACGTAGCGAAAAGATGAAACGACTGGCGCGCTGTTGTTAACTCGGCTATAATCGCGTAAGCGGTGTCTACGCCAATCAAGAAGAAGAAGTTTCATCATGATATCTCAATTTTTACTCAAGTTACAGCTTGTACGGACGGGCGGATAGACGGACAGACATCCGAATTTCAACTCTACTCGTCACCCTGATCACTTTGGTATATATAACCCTATATCTGACTCTTTTAGTTTTAGGACTTACAAATAACCATTATGTGAACAAAACTATAATACTCTCTTTAGCAACTTTGTTGCGAGAGTATAAAAATTGTCAATGAAATAACTGCATCACCAGCGAAATTTAGAAAAAGTGTAAAATGTGTAAAACAAAAATAAATGACTGCTGAAGAAGCGCTTGTGGTTTTGGTTGAAGCAAAGCTTTCACGTCACCAATATAATGTTATAAGACAGTCTGCTCCTGAAAAATTCGATGCGTACACGTTGATTCAAAGAGCGAAAAAGGAATGTTATGTTAGGATGAAGCTCTGGGCATAGCTCATGTAAACAAGCTTTTCATGGCCCAGGTGCTAGTGACTCTTCTGTTTTCGTAGCGTCCGTTGTTCCACTGAGATTAGTATATAACGATAAAATCATTTGGCAAAACCTTAGGCCGTCATCTACCCGATTCTGCCATTAAAAATTTAATTCACCAAAGAGACAGCGAGTATATTGGTAAGAGAAAAAGAACGAGATGACAAGGAAGCAAACGATCTGGTAAAGTCTGTTGTGCCAGTAGGAGAAAGGTTCGTAAAAGTAAGCCGTAAACTAATCTTAGTAATATTCGACGGAAAAGTTTGCAATGCAATCACAGAAACATCCCAAAGGTGTTATATTTGTAATTCCAATTCTAAAGAGTTTAACTCTATTGAAAAAATGATGGCGAATCCTGTTAAGACAGAAACTTTGGAATTTGGTTTGTCTATATTACATGGATGGATTCGATTTTTTAAGTGTATCATACACTTGTCTTACAAATTACCTATGAAAAAGTGGAAAGCTGCATCGGATAATGATAAACAAATTATAGATTCTACTAAAGCCCGCATTCAAAATGAATTTATAGTCAAAACCGGATTGATTATCAACCAACCAAAGCCTGGCTTCGGAAATTCTAACGATGGTAATACAGCCCGAAGATTCTTTGAAAACGCTGAAGTTTCTGCAGATATTACTAAAATCGATTTAGAACTGATCAACAAAATGCACGTGATACTAATAACTGTTTCTTCGGGTCATGAAATRCATTCTGAAAAATTCAGACATTTTTGTCACAACACTGCCAGATATTATGTTAAAATGTATCCACGGTATAAAATGCCTACCACTTTGCACAAATATTTTATTCATGGCCCTGAAATTGTATTGCATGCACTTCTACCAATCGGACAACTTTCAGAAGAAGCCCAAGAAGCTAGAAACAAGGACTTTAAATGCTATAGGGAGCACTTTTCACGTAAATGTAGCCGTGAGAAATGAAATGAAAACATTTTAAACAGGTTTCTACTAAGCTCCGATCTGATCATTAGCAGCAAAATTAAATTACCAAAAAAAAAAATTTCAATCCCTACCAAAATTGGTAATAGAATTGCATATTCCGTCAACTATTTCAGTAAGTTCTGTTCGATCTGATGATAGTGATAATGAAACTGGAGATGCAGATATTGAGGAATTAGGGGCTTGCAACTCCGACGACAGTCATTAAACTAAATGAAATGCTAGTTTTTTTTTATGTATTTGCGCTTATTCAGTAATAAAAAATTATAATATGTCAAAATTACGACTTCCCTGAATTAATCTCCGTTTTGAGGGTCCTATACCCCGCTGTGCGGCGTCATTGGGGCTACTAAATACATTACATGTACATTGCTGAACACTGAATCAATTTTATGTCAATACTAGTATGCTACATTAAATAACTGGCAAATAATACACATTATGTATAATAATTAAACATTTATTTATTAAAACAAAAAAAAAAAAACTTAAACTACTTAAAAATTAAACTCAAAAACAAAAAATATTATCACTTTCTTACTAAACAGACAATTATTCTATTATGTTATTATTAACTATATAAAACAAAGCTCATTTATAACTTATATACAAAGTTATTCGCTATTGTGATCAACATAACTTTGGCACAATGAGACAATATGTTGCATACAAACAGGCTTGTTACAATTATTGCAGGTGTGCTTAGTTTTATCTTTGGCAGAGGGACATTCTCTACATCTAGTATATGTTTTCGAACTTTTATTCGGAGGGTACGTCATGGTTTCACCAACTTGGTCGTTAATACGTTTACTTAAGCCTCTCGGTAAGTTTTCCATATTTTTCTCAAGCGAAGCTGCTCTTCAAACATTGAAAGACCGAGTTTTCTAAGGAAATCATGTCGGTTTGCTTTAGAGTTACTATTTTGACGCAAAATAATTAGACTATTTATTGCAGCTACATTTATGACTGCATTAAAAACTGTCATTGCCCAACGTTTAGAGTTTCGGGATACATCATAGGTAGCACAGACTTCATCAACTACATCGACGCCAGCTTTCGTAGAATTATAAAATGTGATGATCTCTCTTTAGGCATGTAGGAAACAAGCGTCATATCTTTCTGGAATGCAAACTCAGTGTTGTAAACTTCTTTTACTCGCGTAGTTATAAAGTTTGGTGGGATTTCTTTTTTGTTTTTACGTAAGTTGCTGTAGATGTTAGTTTATGATTTTTCTGTAAATGTGTTATCAGTGGAACACTCGTAAAAAAATTGTCGAATGTAATGTTTCTGTTATTTTTAGAAATAGGTCTGTCTACAACGTCGAAAGCTTTATTGCTTTACAAAAATGGCCCATTAGGCTGTTTACCGGGATAAATATTAAGGTTGAGCGTATAAAAGTTTTTTCCATCAACCAAAGCATAAATTTGTATCCCATATTTTGCAGGTGTATTCGGAATATATTGTCGAAATGAACACCTACCTCGAAATGCTTCCAGCTTTTCGTCAATTGTAACGTATACATTGTGAGTAAAATTATTCTTACAGTTTGGCACAAACTCATCAGAAATAGATCTAGCCGGATCCAGATTATATAGTCTTTTTTCTTTAAAAAACAGCTTTAGTAAACAGCTTTGTAAAAAATAAAAGCGCCGAAAGACATTGTAGTACTAAAAATTTCTACACCAGTACCATCGGTTCACCATAAGTCACTCAAATTTTGTCGATTTGAACGATTTAGTCCGGCTAAATATAATAAGCCGAACAAAGCTAAAAGTTCATCTTTTAATAAATAATGAACTGATTGTTTATTGTTAGATAATTGCCTTTGTTTGACTTTGGTATTAGTATGACAAAGTATTTGTTCCAAAATATTACTAGTTATAAAGCGTCTCCAACACTCTATGATTTTGTGCAATAGGCTTTACCCCAGGTTTTTCAATATGACATTTTCTGCCTTTGTGCGAACGTTAGTCCTATGTGGCTGCGAAAACCATTTAGTTGAATTTTCTTTTTACCAATATAAAACTGCTGCTTACTGGTTGAAACAATTACTTCTTGCTCATTTTCGCTACATTCTGGTTCCATATCACTGCCTTGACTTTACTCTGATATGTGGTCGACTTCATCTTCCTCCTCTGAACTGTATTCTTCATTGTCACTGCGCGCTTTTTGCAGACGTCTATACTCAGTCGTAGCCGAAGCAATACTAAAGCGATTAATTAAAACGCTCCAAGAATTCAACGACCGCAGCTACTGTGATTGGCTATAACCGCGGGTATTTTGTTTCAAAATTATTACGATTTTAAAATCGCTCGGGTATCAGATACCCGGCAACAATGAGGCCGGGTTAATAAGACTAACTTTTTTGTATGGATTACTAAGTTTGTATAATCTCTTCCCCGAAACATCTGCGTTTACAAAGGTTGTGTCAATATTACAGTACAACAACTAATCTGGGGGGTGAGAAATTCCGAGTCAGGGTGATGGTACTAGGTCAGTATAGTAAAACCCTCAAGGGGTTTGGCGTTCGTATGTGTCAGTTTTTTTTATGACCTTTTAAATGTTTTCCTTATTTCCCATGGCCTTCCATCTCAACAAATTAATTTTTTCCAATCAGGCGTACTAAATAGTCCAGATATACGAAAGTTGATTAAAAGTGACGCATTCAACAATGTTTTGATTGATATATATTGTGCACGGCAGGCAATCAAAGAAGTAATAGAAGGCTTGTTGATTATAAGTGAAAAGTGTTTATTCAATTTCTAAATATTTCAGTTCTTTATCACCTGAAGTGTTGATTATTCTAAGTCCTCATTTAAAGTTTTATGTAGTCTGTCAATGTCACCAATACGAGTTTTACCGGTGGTTACTTCTTTTTTTTATAGTATATTTAATGAGTTACACCACTGTTTAATATTTATATTATTTAAACCTTAGTCTTGGTCGATTTTTTCAGTTTTTGGAGGAAACATACAATTAAAATTTTTTAGCGAACGCAAACGTGCGGAATTAGCCGAGTTATAAAGGCAAGAGAGCTTTAAGCGTTGCGATTTTAAATTGCTCTGCTACAGAAACAAAATTTTCAACAGCCAAAATGAAAAATTAGATTAAAGTAAGTTTATAAGTTTTAAATGTTTCTTGTTAAGAGTAGATAAAATAATTTTTTTAATGGTAAAGAGTGAGTCTGTTAGATGAAATGTGCTGGAATGAGAATTGAAGTCGTGACATATACAGAGGAATGGTTCGTTTAATCGAAATTTTGTTCTAGAAAGTTTTAAAAGTAAAGGTCTAAGCATCAGACTTCTTTGGTGCCACGCAAATTGGTGCTGAATATGGGGAATCACTAAGAGAAATGATTTGATTTTCAAGCATTTCTTTTATTTGCTTGGATATCTATACGACTTTACTTATGTATATTTAATCTTCATGAACCGTTTTAACTCTATGTTTTATCTTATGAGTAAAGATGAGTTTGTCCCCTTCTTTATATATATATTTTCAAATTGATTTAAACGTTTTTTTAATTTATTTAACTTAAATTTAAATCTTTAATCTTTAGCGTTATGATTTTCGTTCATATTTAGTTCTTGAAGGCAATTATCAAAATTTTCAGAATTTTATTTATTCTTGGAAAAGTTATACCGAACACCATTCATATGAATTATTTTTTTTCCAGATCAACTTTAGCTTTAAGTAGCTTAAGTATATTACAATCATGTACACCGTCGTAGTTATTCGAAAATTTATGAACGAACAATTTCCCTTAGTTCTCCAAAAGGTAAGCAGACCCGACAGCTCACCGCTCACCTCGTTGAGCCGAGAGTCGTAAGAAAACGATGGAAAATTTTATAAAACAAAAGCCAACAACCACAATAACTCCAAACAGATCGACCAGGCAACAACATAGGACAACGGCCAGCACCCTCTCCCGGCAGCGGGCAAACCCGGCGGGTGCGATGACCCTCGCAGGAAGGGCATGAGTGGTGCCAGTCTCAATTGGTACCTGCGGCATATCCGAGAGGGAAAGACCCCTGAGGTGGTGGAAGCCCTGGCCAAGGGAAGGAGCAAAGGAAGCAGTGCTTCCCCTACAAAGGAGCGTGGCAGGACGGCGTCTGATCGTGCGCAAGGCAGCCGGGAACCGTGGCCAGGTCAGTGCAACACTGACCGCAGGAGCCCCCCAGCTCCAAAAGGATGAGAGACGGCAGCGCGAGAGTAGCCGGGGTCCAACCATCAGCACCGGCTCCCAACTAGTGGAGGAGGGGCGGCACAGATATAAGGATGCTGTTGAAGGCATCCGCATGGCTGTACTGGCCCTAAACTACCCGGCGGCGACATTCGAGTTGGAGCAGCTTACCGTGCTCCAGGACCTTCTCATGTAAGAGGTATTCAGGGTGAATGAATAAGCGGCGTCCTTCCTTGGTGTGGAATTCAAAGGTGGCATGTTAGAGGTGGACTGCATGGACGAGACGTCTGCCAACTGGCTGCCAGAGTTTGCCCCAAAGCTTGAAGGCTGGACGGGTCCTGTCCTCTGTGCATAAAGGGCGGAAGACCTGCCGGTCATGCACAGTATGACAATGTTCCTCGCCCGGTGCGGTGATAAGTCTTACGAGTTTGCTCTAGGTCTGAGTAAGAACCAGAATCGGGGCCTCAGCATCTCGGCCTGGCGTGCCATCAGCAGCAAGGTTGAAGAAAAAGGCGACCTGAGAGGATGGAGGCTGTACCTGTACATTGACGACGACTCGTACAGATACATCCGTGCAGCGAACTTCCGCCTGTATCACAGGTTCAGCACGGTGGTCATGAGACCATACACCGGGAGTAAGGGAGCGGGTAAGGCTGCCACTCAGCCAAGTGGGAGCAGTGTGAAACAAGCTACGACAGTGGCGGCCTTGAAGGTGGAGAGGATGCAAGTGGATGAGGTTGTGAAACAACCCGGTGTGAGCAGGGCTGAGCAGGCTACGCCTGCCGTGACCTCTGATGTCCCCGGTGTCCAGGGAGCAGAGCTACCCTCCATCTAGGAGCTCCTCGAGGGACTAGGAGACCACAAGGACCGCAGCGCGAACGATTGCGGGGATAAGGACTTGCCCCCCCTCGAACCACTAATATAGTGGCCGGCGACATGGAAGTCGCTCATGTGAACATGCATCACGCGGCGGCAGCTTCGGCTGTCATAACGAGCATATTCACAACGGAAATACTGGGCATCCTGCTGATCCAAGAGACTTGAGTCTACAAAGGAGAGGTCAAAGGCTTCAAGATAGAGTACAACAAGGCAATCTGGGATCTCTCTAGCGAGCGACCTAGAACTTGTATAGTGGTCAGGAATAACATTGAATTTTTCTCAGAGTTCCCGACGCAGGATCTGGTAGCGGTACAAGTCAGGGACCTGGCATCAGCCTTCTTTCCAGGGAAGGCATCATTAGCACCCTCTGAAGTTGTGGAAAACTGGTGGAGTACTGCAAGAGGAACAGGCTGCCCTTATTATCGAATGCGACGCGAACGGCGACCACGTGGAATGGGGCAGTACGGACTGCAACTCAAAGGGTTAGTCTCTATTAGAAAATGTACTAGGCAATAACTTAGCAATAGAATATGTAGGGTGCGAACCCACCTTTATAACGATAAGCAGGAGGGAAGTGCTAGACATCATCTTCAGTAAAGAGCCTGCAAACGGGTGGGTCTCACGATGGAGGGTCTCAACGGAGCTCTCCTTGTCAGAACACAGAATAGTGAGGGTCACGCTGAGGGTAGAGGTCAGAAAACTCCTAGCTACAMKCAACCCTCGGAGGGCAAATTGGAGTGCCTTCAGGGAGAGGCTAAGTGAGAAATTGAGTAGGGAGAGGCAGACTGACAATAGTGTTACGGGCCCGGGAATGGAGAGCACATTATTTGCGCTGAACGGGTCTATCATTAACGCTTACAATGGCAGGTACAAAGTCTATTTAGTAGAGCAAAACGTACAGTGGTCTGGGAAGAATACAGGAGCAACCTCACCCTATATAATAAGGAATATCTTTAGGATATTCTGTGAAAATGTCACCTCCACACCAGAAGCGGCTCATGAGTATTTGGGTAAGGTAGAAATCCAGGTCTCCATGTTGTCTACCTATCCACAAATGTATGTCCGAAATCAGTCGGTAGGTCCACCGTCCTTTGCATGAAGTTTGCCACCGTTGCTGC
>NW_017537109.1:16023-43788 GCF_001853355.1 Bactrocera latifrons | reverse complement strand
TCACACGTATTGCTGAAAGCCTATGTACTGTGTTAATTGGTCTAGCATATGATTTTGTTTCTAGCGCCTGTATCCATATTGGAGCCGCATACAGGATCACTGAAGTTATTGCCTTGGCTATTAATCATCATCGGCTGGAACGCATACAGCCTTTATTTGCCATCATTCGAGATAACGCATTACATATTTTATTTGCTTTACTTATGGCATTTTCCAAGTGGTCCTTGAACTGTAGTCTTGATTCCACTGTTACCCCAAGATACTTCAGCTGCGGCTGTGAAGTAATCTCACATTCTCCTATGGTCAGTGATATTTTCTCCTCAATTTTCCTTGAGCTTATGAGCAGGACTTTTGTTTTCTGCTCAGCCAGCTCTAGACTCATGGTAGAAAACCATCGGCGCAGACCATTTATGCTGTCATTGCATTTGATCCGGAGGTCATCCAGATGTTTAGCTACAGCTACCACTATGAGATCATCCGCATAATCCATTGTTTTCACATTTTTTGGTTGCGGTATTCTTAACACCCCGTCGTACATCAGATTCCGTAGCAGCGGTCGTAAAACCGAGCCTTGCGGTACTCCACTGGAGATAGTGTAGCTCTGAGTGCCCTCGTCCGTCTCGTATAGCAATCTCCTATAGCCCTTAGAGTTATGGCTCTTTAAGGGCTCTATTTGGTATACCATCTATTCCTGGCGCTTTGGAGTTTTTGATTTTTTTCACAATAGCCAATAGTTCGTCTTCAGTGACTAATAGGAATGGCTCCGTAGCTTCGTTTCGTTTAATATAGGAAATGGAGGCATGTGTCGGAAATAACGCTTCGACAACCCTTTTCATAAATAATGCGTTCTTGGGTTGCTGCGACTTATTTTTGAATTTCGACATACAAATTTTGTATGGCGTTCCCCAGGGGTCTATGTTCGCTTCTTCCTCAGAGTTTTTCGAAACAGGATCTCTTACTACGGATAATGGCTGACTTCAGGACCTTTTTTTGGCATTTAAATGCTTCTCTGCGCGTCTAGCTGAGTGACAAAGCTCCCTCAGCTTAGCGATTTCGTCGTTCCACCAGTATACTGGCTTTCGATTGTTATAGTATCTCGTCCTGCGCATAGTTGCATCGCATGGTTGAACTAATTCCTTCCGCACAGCGGATACTAAGTGGGCTGCGTTTTCGCCTGATACCTTTGTCACACTCCTAACGCTCTCAAAAACGTCAGTATCAAATTCCTTTTGCCGCCAACTTCGTTTTCGAGAGGTATTTCTCGGACAGTGTTCCGCTTCTTGGGAGAACGAMACTTCAGCAATTATAGCCATATGGTCACTATTTGTGWACATATCTGACACCTTCCACTTAGTATGCCTGCTAAGCGCATCGTTAGCAAACATTAAGTCTATTATTGAACCTTTGTTTCCCTTTTGAAAGGTATTTTGTGTGCCACTGTTTAAAATCGTAAGGTTTGTTTGACTCAGAAATTCTAGAATGAGGCGACCACAATGATTAGTAATTCTGCTACCCCAAGCAGTGAACCATGCGTTAAAATCTCCCGCTATTATTATTGGCGATTTGCTTCTGATTTCTAGAGATAAGTCCAGGAGAAAATCTTCAAATTCGCTAATTGTTGCACTAGGACGAGCATAGCAGCTTACAAAATATATTCCTTCCATATTCGCCCATGTAAAGCCGATATGAGATTCGTTGGAACGTGATGTGAAGGCTTGACCTTTGCAGGCCCATATTGCCGCTTTGCCATTTATATCTTTACCTAAAGTGCTTTCCGGACGTTGAGAATATTGTTCGCTTAATATGGCGACACCTATGTTTTCTTCTAGCACAGTTTGCTTCAGAAGGTCTTGTGTTGCAGCGCAGTGGTTGAGATTTAGTTGCAATATCTTCATTTTTTCATTGAATTCAGCATATCTGCGTATTTAGGACAGATCGTACTTAGAATGGAGTGCTCCCCTTTACAGAGCATACAACTCGGGGAATTTGTGCATGTCTTTGCCACGTGACCTGGAGTTCTGCAACGTGTACAAAGGGAGGACCTATCAATGGGGCTGCAACATTTGTGTGCTATATGTCCTAGTTGGAAGCACCTAAAACAACGAGTRATAGGTGAAAATTCCCGGAGGCGGCAGATTGACCACCCGATCTTTACTTTGCCGCACCTGAGTAAAGTTTTGGCATCCACAGCTCGTAGGCATATAAAAGCTATTTGAGTGCCACTTCTAGTTTTCCCCAAATTTTTTATATTTTGCTTCCCCAGGTTTTTGATCCCACACTCCTTTTGTAATGCCTCACAGATTTCTTCRGGGGTGGTTATCTCATCCAAGTCTTTGCACATAATGGTAATATTATGAGTTTTTGGCTGTATTACGGCCATCTCACCAATAACTCCTTTTAGGACGCTTTCGAACGTGTCGTTTTCTACTTAATTTTTTAGTTCAGTTAGTAGGTCTCCTTCGAGGGTTTTTCTAATGTACCTCACGTTTGACCCCAGTTCTTCAAGGCCTCTGTCGCATTTTATTTTTTCAAGATATCCGCATATGACGCTCCCTCCCTTTTTGTTAAGATTATAGCGTCTGGTTTCGATCTGATTCTCTTTTCGATCGGTTTCTTTTTTTTGACGACGTCTACCCGTTTCTCGACTGCGGGCTTGTCTCCTCCGCTGCAAAGGGTATGTGGACGGCATTGTATTATAGACAGAGGTAAATTTGAGGACCTTGGTCAAAGCAACAAAAGCATTAATGGTGTGCAATCGGCTGGCGGGAAAATTCTGGGGCTGCAAGTCTAGGATCGTTAGGTGGTTGTACACCATGATTGTGCGACCGATAATCACATACGGGCCGATGTCCTGGACCTCAAAAACGTCGCAGGCTTCGGTAGGAACCCAATTATCGATGCTGCAGCGACTAGCCTGTGCCTGCATGACGGGCGCTATGCGAACCCGCCCAACGGCCGCTCTGGAGGTCCTGATGGAACTCACACTGGGCAGCTTTCTGAGCATTTTGGCCGCTAGTACTCTTTGTCTTAAGTTGGTGTATAGAGATAAACCTACGTCGCAACTATCGCAATGAGCGAATAACCGTACTTAGAGATAGTCAAGCGGCACTAAAAGCGAACTCCTCGAACAGCCTAGCTGAACGGAACCAGGTGCACCTAATCTGGGTGCCTGGCACTACCTAAAGGTAACGAACTGGCTGATGAGCTCTCCCGCTCCGCAGCCTCCGCCAATATGGTAGGACCCGAACCATTCACTGGGGTGGGTCCCCATACCATAAAGCAGCTGCAGCGCAAGGAAGAAGGAGTGGGCAGGGAAAGGCATTGGCAACGAGTGCATGGTATGCGACATACCAAGTTGCTAATTGGGGGGTACAACCAGAACAGGTTTATATCGATAATTAATCTCCCAAGGTATAAACTCAGGCTACTCGTCGCATTTTACACAGGCCACTGCAATAGGAATTTATTTAACATGGGCCTATCCTCTTGCGCTAACTGCCAGTTTTGTGATAGGGAGCCTGAATCCCCGGAACACCTGCTAATCGACTGCAAAGCAGTTTGTAGACGCAGGTTGACCCTTGTTTCCGGATAGGGATCGCACCCAGCAGGATATTGGACTTAATCAATATGCTGTTGCTAGGTGAGTCCCTGTGAGTAAGGAGAGGGCACAATATCTATCTATTGTGATATTTTTGATTTAGATGGGGTAATGTTCACGCAAGTGAGAAAAGATCTCTGGTCGCCATTCACTTGGGAGTGGATAGAAACGATTCTTTTACATATGGCTCAAGCAGTTCACAACTTTCGGTCTTTGACCAAGTATCCTTTGAGTAGCCTAAGAACATCCATTTGAAGGCGAGCTAAATTGAGAAGGCGAAACATCCCCTACATAGGGTTATGTGCTGAGTTTGGGACTCGCCAAGCAAAAGAACAACCCCAATGAAACGATACAACAAGCCTCGAGGGAGTGACCCCTAGAGTGCTTCAAAAAAAATAATTTGAATTTTTTTTCCAACTCTTCACCTCAAATGTTAGTCATTGGCAAATAAAAAATGGTCCCTCAAGCCAAGCGCTGTAGCTTATCCCTAAGGGGTCGCTAGTTTTTTTTAGGTGCCCATACATTTGACATAGGCATTTTCGTTTTTTCACTCAAACTAAAATTTCACCAATTAATTTTCGTTTCTGAAAAATAACCATCACATATTCAGAAAGTTCACTTTTCAAACATAAAAAATTTCTGCGGAGCATTTTTGTTTGTCAATCACTAACATTTGAGGAGGTAAGAACTGAATAAAAAATTCACAAATTTTTATTGAAGCATTCTAGTGACCCCCCTACTAGAGTGCTTCAATAAAAATTTGTGAATTTTTTTCAGCTCTTACCCCCTCAAATGTCAGCGATTGACAAACAATAAATGATGACGACCATGGCAAACGAAATAAGGACTACAAACTGAGAGCATGCACCTCCAATGTCCGGTCCCTTAATTGGGAAGGTGCCGCTGCCCATCAGGTTGATCTCCCCGTTAGAGTGAAACCTGACATCACCGCCGTCCTAGAAACGCGATGAACAGAACAAGGACTGAGACGAGTAAGTAATTGTGGCATTTACTACAGTGGTCATGCAAAGGAGCGCAAGTTTGGCGTGGGATTCGAGGTGGGAGAGAGACTCCGTCGCAGAGTATTATCATTCACTCCGGTGAATGAACATCTAGCCATAATCCGCATCAAAGCGAGGTTCTTCAACATATCGCTGATTTGCGCTCACGTCCCGACGGAGACGTGAGGACGGAGAGGTGAGGAGAAGGACGATGTACCATAGATGCCTTGTATGAGTGCTTGGAGAGCTCTTGTGAGAGGTGCCCCGCTTAGCGACTTTAACGCCAGGCTGGGCAAAGAAGGTATATTTGGCACTAGGGCCGGTAAATTCAGCCTCCACGACGAAACATCCCCAAATGGGTTGAGGCTGATCGACTTCGCCGGGGCCCGAAATATGATTATCTGAAGTAATTTCAAAGCTGCTCTCGACAGCATGAAAAGGAGCTGTCTCTATGGCGCGATTGATTCCCGCAAAACTAATACGGCTGTGTAAATTTACGTTGAGCAACACCAAACGCTCCGTCAGGATCGGGAAGGACCTCTCCGAGCCGTTCAATAGCAACAATAACGTAAAAATGGAACGTCGAAGTGAAGAAAAAGAAAATATTACCGTAACAAGTGAAACTAAATTGTTTAATATGGAGATTGTATAAATAACGTAAAAGAGAAACGTGAAATGTGAAATGTGAAGATATATATAGCGTAGAGAACCAAACGAACAGTAACAACAAGAACGTAAAAGTGGAAAAAATACCAATTATCATAACAACCAAAGCGAACTAAGTTACTATGGAAGAGTGGAACAAAAATATCTTCTTCTAAATTGGCGTAGGCACCGCTTACGCGATTATAGCCGAGGTAACAACAGCGCGCCAGTCGTTTCGTTTTTTCGCTAGGTGGCGCCAATTGGATATTCGAAGCGTAGCCAGGACCCTCTCCACCTGGTCCCTCCAACGGAGTAGAGGTCTTCCTCTTCCTCTGCTTCCCCCGGCCGGCCTACAGCGTCGAATACTTTCAGAGCTGGAGTGTTTTCGTCCATTCGGACAACATGACCTAGCCAACGTAGCCGCTGTCTTTTAATTCGCTGAACTATGTCACTGTCGTCGTATATCTCGTACATCTCGTACATCTCATCATTCCATCGAATGCGATATTCGCCGTGGCCAACGCGCGAAGGACCATAAATCTTTCGGAGAACTTTTCTCTCGAAAACTCGAAACGTCGACTCGTCAGTTAAAGTCATCGTTCAAGCCTGTGCACCTTATAGCAGGATGAGAATTATGAGCGACTTATAGAGTTTGGTGTTTTTCGTCGAGAGAGGTCTTTACGAAGTGCTGTTGGCAAGGGTTATCCTGCGTTGGATTTCCAGGCTGACATTGTTGGTGGTGTTTACACAAGTTCTAAGATAGAAGAAATWATCTACAACTTCAAAGTTGTGATTGTCGACACTGACGTGGGGGCCAAGTCGCGAGTGCGACGACTGTTTGTTTGATGACACTAGATATTTCGTCTTGCCCTCGTGCACTGCCAAACGATAGAGATTCGCCTTGTGAAACTTCGTTTGGTACGGAATGGCTCGGAAAAATCCTTCCCGATCCTGACGGAGCTTTTGGTGTTGCTCAACATCAGTTTACACAGCCAGGTGCTTCACACTCTATTAGCACATTTCCTTTCTGTTGTCTTCTCTACTTGTCTTATAAGTGGTGCCGGTGGTATATCCTCGTCGTGGGCCATGTAGGCTGAGATCAGGAAGAAATGGTATTCCTTTTGTTCGACCTTTACCCTTTGTTTCGTGTGTAGAAAATGTTAYAGTTACTGCTGTTTAACGATGCCCCTCTCCTTAATGAGGGTTTCCAGATTCGATATAGCAGATTTCATGTGTTGCTGGTTAATCTGCGCTGGCGCCGTCAGCCTCTTCTGTGTCGTCTTCGTCAGCCGCTTTGTAGCCTTGGAATATTACCTTGCGAATACCGAAACTGATTTTGCAGTCAGCTTTTGTAAGAGCCTCTATATACCCAGCGCGAATGGCCACCAGAATGAGTTTGCTTGCTTTATTGGGTTTCTCTTTCTTAATCAACTGCCACTCATCTATACCAGGTATAGTTTTGTGTGTTTCGTCTAGCGCTTTTAGAGTAGGTAGCCGCACGCGAGAACAAGGTCTCTTCAGGATGTTCTTGGCGAGCTCCAATTGGAGGCCTACAAAGGCGTTACTGATTTGAGCAAACCTTTGGGAAGGCTAAAGGAGCCCGGTCCGCGCATTTGATGACCTGAGGGTTTCAGAGGAGTTAAACTTCGGGTCAGAACCCGCAGAATTATCGAAAAAAAAGCTTAGCATCATACTTGACAATCTTAAGTCGATCTCCACCCATCGTTCCTGTACTTGGAGAGGAGGAGTTACGGTCTATGATACTTTAGTTTGGTATGTCCGGTAGTACTCTTACTCGTCTCCTTACTGACGCCGAGTAGCTTACCCTCATCGGATTCTGGTATATGAAAGCAGTTCCTATAACCGTCGCTATTGTCGTCAAATTGGTTGTTGTTTTTAAATTAGTTTTTTCCATGTTTGATCCCATGAGTAAGACGGAAAGGGTTGGTCACTCTTATGCAGAGCTGGTATGCGAAGAGAAGGCATTTGATACCTTCGACATCGCCCGAGCATCGGAGGGGACGATTCGCGATCAGCTATTCCTAGGGTCTAGTCATTCATATCACCATTGTGGGAATTATGAGGTGTCCCTTTTAGTCCGTAAGAATAGAGTGCGTTTCCGTTTGGGATGCGCGCTTTACTATTACTTAAGCCCCTTCACCATGTCAAGGCAACCAACTTCAAAGGAGATACATATATATTATACTAAGTGCCACTAACCTTAAACCGATGTCGTGTGATATCACGGCCAGCAATGACCAGTCGGTTTTGTAAACTTACTTCAATAATTTTTTCTCTGCTTGTTAATCTGCAAAAAAAAAAGAAGTTTTAGTTAAAAAAATTGGACTTGATTTCTATACATATAGATTTAAAAGAATTATTCGTATTTAAAATATTTATCAAAGAAGACCTTACTTGTTGAAGTGCCAAAATTAACAAAACAATTGCGCATTTTCTAGCATCTGTTATTAATTCTTTTTCTATAAAAATTATATATCGCCCTTTCTTTTTTACCATATTAATACTTCGATAAGCTTCAAATTCGATTGTTTTTCTCTTTCTTACTTACGCTTTATCGCATTCACTTAAAAACTACACAAAATGTAAAAGTGGTGATGAACAGCTGGACATGTTTCAATGCGTTTATGCAATCTTTTACCTCCGTCTCGCACTCCTAATCTATTATATACGTTCTCTATATAATAGAGTAGGTTCACAGTGAAGCCATTATCAAAATATTTAATTTTAGGGATAAGTACTGGGTGAATTGAACGTTTTCATTTTTAAATGAGAAAAATTTATTTAATAATAGGCGTGTTTTATTTGACCAGCAAATTAAGCTATTAGCTTATTTCGTATGGAAGACTTAGCCAACATAATTATGCTATCACTGGCATTGAACTAGAGGCGTTGCCAGTTCATCGCTTTTTTCATTAACAATAGAAAGGTTTTTCCCCAAAAAAAAAGTAGTTGGCAAAGCGAGAAACCTCATTTTGACAGATTAAAATGTAAACAAACCAAAATTACATATATTTTTGATGAATATTGAGTTAAAATTTATACAAATATGAACACTTGCTTTCAGTTTTTTGTATTCTAAACCTCAAATAACTAAAATAAATATATTTGTATAGTATATTAATACTGCGTTTAGAAATTTAAAATTTCAAACTAAATTGTATATCAGCTGATTGTTCTGATCTGCATTACCAACCCAATTCATTTTGGAGGAATATATGCAGTAAGCTAAGTACATTTTATTTGTCCATGATTTAGCTATTAACTTGTGAAGGTCAAATAAAACACTGCTAATAATAATTTATAGATAATCTGTAAAGGTATATTTCTTCTGCGAACGGTAGGCACCTTGTCGTGGTGCAGGGGCTTAACTGCAATGCATTTCCTATACCAGCAGCAGGCAAAGCCGGCGGGAACGATAACTCTCGCAGCACGAGTGGTGTCAGCTTGAAGTGGCTCCTCCGGGAGGGAAAGACTCCTGAGGTCGCGGAAGTTTTGGCGTAGAATAGGGTCAAGGAAAGTATTGTCTTCCCTGCGAAGAAGCGTACAATCAAAACAGCGTCCGCTCGCGCGTTTTGTATCAATTGAATTTTCACTAAACTTCGGTTTAGTGAACAACGATATGAAGAACAAGTTTTGTTGGCTTAATAGTCAATATTCTTCAGCCAGTGTATTTAGAAATGTTACCTAAGCTAATTCCTACTTTCTATTATATTATTTCTTTTTTCTTTTTCTTTATTTGTTATATTGGCGCAACCACTTGTAGTTGCCACAATATTTGGGAAGCGGGCTACTTCTCACATTACATCAATTACATTCCCTTAAATGTTTACGATGCACTATTTATTGTGATGTTAAATTCTTTTGTCTTTGGTTGTCACAATAATCGTTTAAACATATAAAATAATGAAATGTGCAACGGAAATGCATTGTGATCTAGTGTAAGTGCCCCAGTTTGTTTTTTAAAAAAAATTCTTTTGTTTTTTACAATAGATGATTATCGATATACTGAGTATAATTATTTTAATGGACGAAAACACTCCAGCTCTGAAAGTATTCAACGCAGTACCCGCCCGCGTAAGCGGTAAAGCCAGTAAAGAAGAAGAAGAATTATTTCGTTAATGTTTACAATTTCAAAAGCATTATTAAAAATTTTCATACAATTATTATTTGGTTTAAGACGTTGAAAGTATATTATTATCAAAAAATTCGTACAATTCATTATTATATCTTAGTGTATATACCTGTTGAAACATTAACTCAAAGTCTCTATCTCCTACCTATAGATGTGTTTAGTTTAAAATAATATAATTGCGTTTGTCTGTAATTGATCCTAGTTTAATTTTTTTCAATTTTTGGGAATCTATGTTGTATTTTGTTATTTTTTGGTTATAATATTGCAGTGTAAAATGTCTAAGCCACTTGCTGCTATATTGTCTTGTAAGTGTTCTACGTAGTCATATAATATTTTAAGTTTTAAAGAAAAGTCGAGGTATAATATTTCGTCTTGGGTCCTTTTACTAATGTTTCCTATGGAGTTTAATTTGCCAGACACTATATCCCTATCGTTCTCTATAAGCCTTTTTAATTCGAGAAACGTTTTATTGAAATTAGTATTAATATGCATTTGTTTATTTATAGTGTCAATAGCCTTATGGTTGTTTATGTCGATAATGTCGAGGTGTTGCTCGAGGTCTTGCCTATCATTAGTACGGTTCCTAGGACATTTAGTAGACCTCTTTTATGTCAATGGGGTGCGATTGTGTTTATTTTAGTTCTAATAAATTTAATCTGCATGTTTGGTGTTGCCTGCCCTACTTGTAAACATGCCGATTTTATATTCGATTCTATTTCGTTCAGTAGTAGTGGATTTATTACATGTAGTATTGTTATATATGACTTAACTATATCAGCATCGCCTTTTTGTATCTCTCTATATCCTTTATTGGTTTCTATTTTCTCTATTGTTACTTTTTCCCCAAGGTCCAAATTGTTGTTAGGATTAAAAGTTTCAGGATCCATTGCCCCTATAAATTTGTATTTCCGTTCAACGTTGTTTAAATGTATATCGTTTAGACTTTTTTATAAAGTTCGGTTGTTCCCTCTGCCTAACACTTTTATAATTATTAACGTAATCTATATTTCTTTCTTCCACATATTGCTCTCTGTTTTCATTACTCTTATTTATTCGCTTAGACTTTTCGTTGAATATTCTTTCATAGATTGTGTTACTGTTGCACTTACCTTCTCCGATATTTATTGATTTTTCTTTTGTAACTGAGTGATAACTGTTATTATGCCATTCTATAGACTTAATCATTTTATTTGTTATAGTGTATTGTGTTGACATTCTACATCAGAATTGGCGGTGTGGTTATTCGGCTTAACGAGATGTACATACTCCAATATTTTCGTTTCTGAGGAAATCTTGAACACTAATGCTTTTAAATTTGTTATCAGCAATAAGTTTTTAAAGCGCCCTCTTTGTGAGTTATATTGGTTTATTTTCTCAATTATTGTTTGGCTAGTTCTATCTTCGCGAAAAAATGCTGTTGCAAATTTAGAAAACCTATTTATAAAAGTTAGAAAATTCGCTTTATTTCTTTGCAATCTTTCGGTGTTTCTATTAAATTAAATTAAGCTAGTAAAAGGACCCAAGACGAAATATTATGTATGGATGAGACAAGGATTGAGACGAGTAGGTCCTTCTGGCATTTACTACAGTGGTCGTATAAAGGAGTGGAAGTTTCATGTGGGATTCGTATTGGGAGAGAGACTCCGTCGCCGAGTACTATCATTCACTGCGATGAATGAACGTCTAGCCAAAATCCGCATCAAAGCGAGGTACTTCAACATATCCTTGATTTGCGCCCATGCTCCGACGGAAGAGAAGGACGATGTGACCATAGATGCCTTTTATTAACGCTTGGAGAGCTGTTATGAGGGCTGCCCCCACAAAGATATCGAAATCGTGCTTGAAGACTTCAACGCCAGGGTGGACAAAGAAGGTATCTTTGGTACTACGGTCGGAAAATTCAGCCTCTACGACGAAGCAACCCCAAATGAGTTAAGGCTGATCGACTTCTCCCGGGCCTGAAGTATGCTTATCTGTGGTACTTGATTCCAGGACAAGAAAATATATCAAGCTACCTGGCTGTCTCCGGATCGAAAAGCCACCAACCAGATCGATCATGTTGTGATAGACGGAAAAAACGCGTATCAAGTGTTCTAGACGTGCGTACGCTCCGAGGTCCTAACATCGACCACTATATTGTTGCAGCTAAGATTCGTACCCGTTTCTGTGCAGCCAAAAGCGCGCCACCAAAAACACATAGAAGGTTGTACGTCAAGAAACTGCAATCACAATAGACAGCCGAACGATTTTCTACTCTGCTTGCACTCCTGCTCTCTGAGAGCACTCGTCAACAACTCGGTATAAGGGAACTGTGGGACGCCATTTCAAACTCCTTATATACAGCTGCTACCGAAACCATTGGTTTTCGAAAAATGCAAATGAACAGCTGGTACGACGAGGAGTGCCGTGTCGCCGTTCGAATAGCAATTACCCGTCTGAAGAACAACAAAGCGGCGGGTGTCGATGGATTGCCGGCCGATCTATTCAAACAAGGTGCCGAAGGACTGATAAGGAGCACGCATCAGCTTTTTTTTTTTAATATTAAAATATGGATTGGCATTTAAGTGTGTTCTATCCAATCCACAAAAAGGGAGACCCCATAATCTTCGCCAACTACCTTGGGATAAGCCTATCCTAAGCCTAGTTCTATCGAGCGTATTATGTGAACGATTAAAGCCCATCGTCAACACACTGTTTGGTCCTTAACAGTGTGGCTTTAGACCTGGCAAATCAACAATCGACCAGATATTCACCATGCGCCAAATTTTGAAAAAGACCCGTGAAAGGAGAATTGACACACACCACCTCTTCGTCGATTTTAAAGCTGTATTCAACAACACGAAAAGGAGCTGCCTCTATGCCGCGATGTCGGATGGCAAGACGAAATTGCTCCTGTCATCAAACAAACAGGCGTCACACTTGCGACTTGGCAATCGCGTCACTGTTGACAGTCATAATTTTTAAGTTGGAGATAGTTTCGTCTATCTTAGAACCTATGTAAACACCACCAACAATGTCAGCCTAGGATGCCAACAGGTCTCCTTCGGACTGAGTAGGCAATTGAAAAGTAAAGTCCCCTCTGGATGAACAAAAGCAAACTCTTTAAGTCACTCATAGTTCCCGTAGTGCTATATGGTGCAGAGGCTTGGACGATGACCACAACTGATGAGTCGACGTTGCGGGTTTTCGAGAGCGAAGTTCTGCGAATGATTTCGCATTTGATAGAACGATGAGTTGTATGAGATATACGATGACTGGCTAAATGAGCTTTTGACCCCCTCTAAATATAATACATTATACACAGCACCTTTTCATGCACACCGCATCATCTTCTACTCCAAACACAATCAACAAAAGGGATTGTGTGCGTGCGCATATACGTACTAACAATCAGTTACTAGCTTGTATCCTGTTCTTAATTTTTTAATCGGTTTTTTAATCGGACGGCAGTAGTGGCAAGAGAAAATAAAAAATCGGAATAAATTACATTACATTTGCATATGTTGTTACAAAAAGTGCAGTGTTAGAAGTAATATACACATACGATATTTATATATGTATAAACTGATAGTGAATAACCCACAAACAAACACAAAAAAAGTCAAGCACAACAAACACACCAGCAACAACAGGACTTGATAAACAAGAAAAAGGACTACAGGCACACACACAGGCCTACACATTCAGATACGTAAACTCATATTATCCCCAAAAGCTCCTTTCGGAAATCAAAGTGAGTTGTATCGTTTCATTTCCATTTTTGTATTATATACGTACATATATATATGGTTTAATAGCAAAAAATTAAATTTACCATCTGACCAAATTTCCGGTCGAAAAAGTAGTGAAAACCGTTATCAAACTGTTTTCGGTATTCGGTTTATTTTCCGGTATAAACCGAAAAACCGCTAACAAAGCAGTTTGGTACTGTATATAGCGGATTAGTGATTGCCGGTAAATGCTTGCCGTTATGTTACAACACAAAAATTATTCCAAGAGCAACAAAAACAAACCAAAAATAAAGTATTTACTTGCAGAAATTTCCAGCAAGACCCCTTGTAATTAATCAAGTATTAGTATTTATAGATCATTAAATTCTCTTTTCGCGGCTCCTTCTCATTACGAACATATATACAGTTATACAAAAAATAAGGTGACATTTGAATTTAAACTGATCGCGTCGAAGGATTTGGGGAATTATCCTTTTTAGGTTGGTAGTACTGTCAGTCACATTTATGTCAAATTTCATGTCAAAGTATTCATTAGTGTTTGAGATACGTGTCGTTTTGTGAGCTGCTAAAAGTGAGCTTTTCGTCAATTTTCTGCTGCGGATACGTTACAAGTGGTATAGTAAGTTCCAAGCCGGCAAAGATTTGGTGTTAAAAATCATCGATTAACAAATAGAGACCTTGCTGATGAAGTTGTCATACCGAAAGGCTCAGCCAATACCATTTTGAAGGTTGTTTTTCGCCTCAAACGCGTCAAATCTCGACTAGTACCGAAAACATTGAATCCCCCAAAAATCAAGGTCATGTTGACTGTTTTCTTCGATTATCGTGGTGTTGTGCATTATGAATTCATTATGAATATTATTTGAACGTTATGCGTCGTTTGCGTAACGCTAACCGCCTAAAAAGGCCGGAATTATGGAAAGAAAAATTTTGGTTTTTACACCACGATAATGCATCATTCCATACTGCCCTCGTAATTCGTGATAATTTCGCCAAAAACTCAACCCATATCGTTCCGCAACCACCGTATTCACCTGATCTGGCGACGTGCGACTTCTGGCTGTTCACCAAGCTCAAGAGGCCGCTCCGGGAACACCGTTTTTATATGGTAGAGAAGCTTCAAGGCCATCCCGGAAAGTGACTGCAACCATTGCATCGCATCGGGAGGGTGTTACTTTGAAGGGGATGAAATTGATTTGGAAGAATAAATAAAGAATTTTCAAAATAAATACAATGTCACCTTATTTTTTGGGCATATACATATAAACAAGTGAATTTGAGAAAATTACCTGCGGTCGGTTAATTCTCTTTTCGTGGTTTTTTCGTACGAACATATATACATGAGTATATTTATATGTACATACGGGCTCATAAATATTTGTAATATATACTAAAATACATAGCCCATCGACGTCGGGTACAAATTATATATTATATAACAAAAAAGGATTTTTATAACATACGTAACAATTTTTACAAAAGTGTATAGTCCTACATTTGTGACGCACATTGCTTCAAAGTCCAAAGTCCGCAATATAAAAGCATTATATATGTACATAAATTTCTTCTATTCAACATTTTATATACGAAACTTTTTCTTAACGTCTACAAGTATAGTTTTCAGTAAGCCGTTTTTGATTTGTTCCATACATCTTTTAAATGAGCTCAGACTCAAAGGAATCTAAAACCACTCAGTTGCTAAAAGTTCCAAAGATGATTTAAGACGAAAAAAGTCTATGTACACCTGCAGAAACTACACGCTCAAAGCAAGTTGCTACAAAACAAAAAGGGTTAAAGATATTTCATACACACATTTTTTTTGTGAGTGTGACAGTTTAATTCGATACTGCACTCGATTCTCATCTTCACCGATTCAAGATAATTCTGAAATTAAAAAATATGGTATTAGAACTTAAAAAATAAAATCTTGACAACTTCTGGACATGTCTACAAGGGGCATATGACGAAATCGTAGGATCTGACGACTCAGATCTACCAGAAAATTTTTAATCCTCGGCTTGCTCAAAATACGAAAATTGCTTAGACCAATACGAAGAGACAAAAGGTACCTACCACAACCGAGAGTAGAGCTGCCACAAAGGCAATCCCAAGAGACAAGTTCAGGCATTCACCTTAAAGTGCCAGCATGCGACACAGATACATTTATTTGATGGTGGTTATGAACAGTAACCATGTTTACAGCCGTGTATATAAACCTTCCTAAATTATCATAAGCGCAGAAATTGTATCACCTCAGATACAAAACTAAAGGTCAAGTAGGCGTAATAGTCAAACAGTTTGCTCTCAACGACGACAATTTCAATTTTGCTTAGGAAACTCTAAAAGCACGTTACGAAAATGAAAGAATATTGGTCGACAAACAAGTGACGGTATTAATGTATTTACCAAAAATTCAGAAAGAAGCAAGTGAACAATTCATAAAATTTCAATCCACTGTATCAAATTGCTTGTCGGTTCTATCGACACAGACATTATATATATATACCAGTGAATATATGCACAGCTGAATTATCAGAAAAATCGTTGCTTTTATGGAAGCAGCAGCTCTCATCGCGAAGAAAATGCCCAACGCGGCAGCAAATGAAAGAATTTCTTACTGCCCAATATAAAATTGCTGAAAGGGTATATAAAAAAACTAGTCAGAACGAGAAACGTTCAGAACGACCTCAATAGAAGTTTCAATAGACCCCAAGCTAGTAGCAACATTAATTTAAATATAAACTTTTTTAAGAATCAATCGTTCACATCCGAACAATATAAACAAACGTCATGCGAACTTTGTAGAGGAGGTCACAAGCTTAAATATTGCGAGAAATTAACAAAAAAAAAAAAAAACAAAAAAAAAAAAAAAATAGCGATCGAAACAATTTCGTAGGAATGAGAAAGTTATGTATCAACTGTTTGTCACATGCGCATACGCTTTAAGATTGCGAAAGCAAATTTACTTGCGTATACTGCCATAAAAGACATTATCATTACATATAACATATTAGGTTTTGAAAAAAGTATTGCGGTATTTTTATTGAATTTTCAATTGTTCATAAAATTTTTTTTTTGATGACTTATGCCCAGCTCTTGACCGATGCTACGGCTGCTACTATGCCGGTCCCTTTCGACCAATTCAGCGATTTTATCTAAATTTCAAAATAAATATCCTGCAATAGCAGAAGCTATTGTCTTAGCAATAAGCATATGTTATTCAGCTATCATATAAATAGCAAGCATTGGCAAAAAGTTTCACACAAGCTAGCAGAACCAAACTGCAACACCCCGGCTCAAATAGATATTCTATTAGGTAGCGATCTCATACTACAGATAATACTCGAAGGTATTGAGAAAATCACAAATACACTTCTGGCACAAAATACCATTTTCGGATAGGTCCTGAGTGGAATAGTTGCGAAGCCAGTCACAACAATGACGAGTACCCCAATTCGCAATCGCAAATATTTTGGGAATTAGAAGAACTTACACCCCATATCAGTCACAATCCCTGAAGATCAGTATTGTGAGGACTTTTACAAAGCCACAACTATTAGATCATAAAATGGTCGGTACGTCGTATTACTTCCATTTAAGCAACCATTTCCTAACACACTCGCCTCATGTCACTCTCGTACCTCCGCAATACAGTAGTTTCTAAGTATGGAAAGGCTACTACACGTACTTAGAAAAGGTGAACTCAAATCAGAATATGATGGTGTGTTAGAAGAATACCTCCATTTAGATCACAGGAAGTAAACGCGGAAGATGGAGTTATGTGTAGAAGTTCACGCAAGTGAGGAAAGTTCTCTGATCGTCATTCCCTTGGGAGTGACCAGAAACGATTCTTTTACATATGACTCAAGCAGCTCACGACTTCCGGTCCTTGAGCAAGTATCCACTAGGTAGCCTAAGAACACCTGTTTAAGGCGAGTTAAAGTGAGAAGGCGAAACATCTGCTGCATAGGGTTGTGCGCTGGGTATGGGACTCGCCACGTAAAAAAACACTCTCATTGAAAAAGCAATAACAGCCTTGGATGAGAGACCTTACTTTTGATGACGACCATGGCAAACGAAATAAAGACTACGAATTGAGGGCATGCACCTGGAATGTCCGGTCCCTTAATTGGGAAGGTGCCGCTGCCCAGCTGGTTGATGTTCTCGTAAAAATAAAGGCTGGCATCACCGCCGATGCTATGGCCGGGACAACGACAGAGGCGAGTAGGTTATTGTGGCATTGACTACAGTGGCCATATAAAGGAGCGCAAGTTTGGTGTGGGATTCGTGGTGGGAGAGAGACTCTGTCCGAGCGCTTCGAGGTCCTAACATCGACTCGGACCACTATCTTGTTGCAGCCAAGATTCGCACCCGCCTCTGTGCAGCACAAAACGCATGCAATCAAACACAAGGAAGGTTCGCCGTCGAGAAGCTGCAATCACAACAAACAGCCGAACGATTTTCTACTCGGCTTGCACTCCTGCTCTCTGCGAGCACTCGTCAACAACTCGGTATAAGGGAACTGTGGGACGGGATTTCAAACTCCTTACGTACAGCTGCAACCGAAACCACTGGTTTTCGGAAAGTGTAAAAGAAGAACTGGTCCTCGTGCGTTCGACAACAACACGTGCGGGATGGGATAGATACCTAGAATTGAAGATCGAAGCGAGATGCATTTGCAGACAGAACAAGTAAGGAAGGGCTAAGTTCGGGTGTCACCGAACATTTTATACTCTCGCATGACAAGTTTCATCAAKATATCTCAATTTTTACTCAAGTTACAGCTTGCACGGACGGATAGACAGACATCCGGATTTCAATTCTACTCGTCGTTCTGAACACTTTGGTATATGTAACCATATATTTGACGATATATACAGTTATTAGCAACTTTATTGCGAGAGTATAAAAATGATGCCCTCCGATTTACCGATATTTTCGGTSAAAAATTAGGTTAGGTTAGGTTAGGCACTGAGTTCTTCGTGTTCGATATCAGGGACCTTGAAAAGTTATAGTCCGATCACGACAATTTTTGCACAAGGGATACCTCAGCTCAAATACCGTATTTGTGTAAATTTCTATTCATTTTCCATTTCAATTTTTAAAAAAGCCTGGGTGCAGTCTCGTTCCGCCATTTCTTCCGTAAAATTTAGTGTTTCTGACTTTTTTTTTAGTCGGTTAACGCACTTTTAGTGATTTTCAACCTAACCTTTGTATTGGAGGTGGGCGTGGTTATTATCCTATTTCTTCCATTTTTGACCTGTATATGGAAATGCCTGAAGGAAACGACTCTCTAGAGTTTGGTTGACATAGTTATAGTAGTTTCCGAGATATGTACAAAAAACTTAGTAGGGGCGGGGCCACGAACACTTTTCCAAAAAAATTACGTCCAAATATGGCCCTACGACGTATAACAGACTGACACTGACAGACGACAGTTGAATTGAATAACAGACACTAACACTGAAGTGACATTTACACTTGACAGACAAAGTTGCCAACTTTTGTACTAAATTAAAAAGCAGGAAATTGAGTCGACAATTAACAAAAACAAAAGTTAACAAATTTTAGTTAAAAAAAGAATTTAGAAAATATCGATTTTTATACCTTTTCAATACTTGTAATATTATAGCGATACCTCGATATATTGGAAAAATAAATATCGCTCAGAAATATCGATACATTGAAAAAATTATAGCGATATATTGATGTATCGATATTTTTTCGACAAGCCTACAACGAGCCACAGAAAAGCTATTTATGGATTTCCTAAAACAGGTGTCACCCGACATCGTACAAAAGTACGCCCCCAAGGTATTAATTGGCAATTTATACCCCCAAGAGCTCCTCATATGGGCGGTTTATGGGAATAAGCTGTAAAAAGCTTTAAATCCCATTTCAAATAGGTAGCTGGAAATTACAAATTCAATTACGAAGGGTTCACGACGTTATTAAATCGAATCGAAGCTGTTCTCAATTTACGGGCACTCACAGTTCTCTCGCAAGACCCCTCAGATTTCACTGCCTTAACTCCAGGGCATTTTCTAAAAGGAGCACCCATCCTGGCTATTCCTGAGCCAGCAATGTCGCTATCCTTATTAAATCGATGGGAAGGAATTAAAATTCTCCAGCATAATTTCAGCCGCCACATATCGTAGCACGATCACCATGTTTGCTTCTTTGATAGAAATTTATAATCAATAATCTTCACTATACAGATTACCACGAATGTAGATACGCCAACCGCTCGGGCGGCTATCAATGCGCCACGCACCGGGCCCACACCAGCGCCCCAAACGGTAGTTGCAAAAGCACCGGCCAACACGCCGGCAACAACGCCGGCACCTGTACCTGCAACCGCACCTGCAGCGGTATTTGCAGCCGCAACACATTACGGACTTCGGAGACCCTAAACCATTGTGGCATATTTAGGGGTATGCGACCCTTTCAACGGCCGCAAGTTGCACAGGCACACGAGTATTGCCCACCTGGTCGATCTACTGGTCTGAGAAACATTGTGGCAACGATGCAACAGCTGTAGTGCCATCTAGGCTAAACAGTTGYCCAGGGGGGCCCCTTCCTGTACAAAATCTTTTCATTCCACACTACATACCCCGGTTGCCCGGTGGGAACTTTAAATTTCCAGTGGGAATAGTCATCGTCGCTGAGCTTTAAGCAACCGGGGGGGTCGGCAGGTCGCGGATAGCCGCACGGCCTGTAGTAGCAGATTAGTTGCGAAATAAGTTTAAACGAATAAGCAATACCCGACCAGAAGCGGCGGGAGTGCAGGTTGCTGTATAAAAGCCAGCAAAGCCTGCGTTGCCCCGGGCGAGCGCCGGTTCGTCCGTGTTTTCCGGGACTGGTAAAGCGAAGGACAGGCCTCAGGGAACAGGGGCAGGAGCATATTCTCCGAGGGTACACCCGTTCCTGTCTATTTCGGCCCACCCCCCCTACATACACCAAAACCAATAGCAATAGTATACCTGACTGCATGATGAGCAACGGCACTCAAGGCGTTTTTAGAAACGGATTTATCCAGGAAAACTCCGACCATTAACGGATCCAGCGAAGCTGAGCCCTTCAAACATGCACCAAGATTGATGCGATCACCAAAACAGGTGCTAGTTGCTGAAAAACCTGTAAGAGCGAGATCGTCACCACTCGCGCTGCATGACAGCACGCCTCAATCGGAACCAACGCAACCGAAGGGGGACATTATGTCGGAACTAGGGGACATGATTAAGAGGCTAACAGAATCAATGAAACTGTCTCAACGATCGATTCATTATGAAAAAATAATAATAATAATAATACTTACCTCTGTCACAAGCCTCCACGCACGCACCCAAAGCGAATACAACAGAGCCAAGGAAAGCAGACGAAATGCCCCCTAAGGCTCACAGGAACAGATTCAACGCCGAAAAGACCCCGAGAGGATGAGCAGCTGATGCGAAAGACGCGCGTTCAAAAGAGGATCACCGCGTGCAAGAAGCAGAAGGAAATATTCCTACAAAAGAACGGAAAGAAGAGGAAAAGGCAAATGAATGGAGGCAGGTGAAACGACTAACACAAAACCCGATGAAGAAGCCAGCTTTTGCTCCACGTCCGAGGCCAGATGCAATTATAATTGCGCGCACTTGAAACCTGTCGAATAGCGACATGCTTAGAGCCGTCAAAAAATAAGATGTTCTGAAAGAGCTTGCCCAGATGAAAAACACGGGAGCATATGAAAGGGAGCATATGTTGTGCTAAATGTGGTGAAAAGGGACATTTCGCAAGGGAATGTGATAAAAACTCATCGTGTGCAGCATGCGAAAGCAGCGGGAAAAAGGAGACCGGTCACAGGATCGTAAGGTGGAAGTGTCCTGTATATATATGAGAGTTGTCCAAATCAACCTAAATCACTGTGAATAAGAAAAGATAGATAGTTTCTGAGCAATATAAAAACATAAACGCTGGCACGTGGATCTCCGAAAAGGAAAAGAAAGTTGCCATGTGGGCCTGAGGGGGCAACGACTTCCAAGATAAGCCGCTTCTGGGAAGAACCTACTATACACGAGAGAAAATAGGTGGCATTTATTTCTACAGCTGATATATTCCCCCGAATGTGTTGCAAGGAACTACGAAATAATTCTCGATGAATTAGTACGAGACGCCCTCACTACCACGCCAAATGTGATAGCAGGCGATTTCAATGGTCAATGGAATGGGGTAGTAGCTACACAACGGGGTAATGCTCTACTCACAGCGGTTTCTGTGTTAGACGCCGTGCTGCTCAAGAAATACTTTTGAAAAGAATGGACGTGGATCGATAATAGATATCACATTCCCAGCAGTACGCTTTTACACACATAGGGATCATCTGGCCATCTTGTTGGAAATTCGCAAACAAACACAAACTCAATCCAGCGTAAAAAATTTGCATAAAAATGATGGAAGGTTGAAACGTTCGATGAAGAAATTTTCAAACAAATGTTAGATGGAAACCTAGATGGTACGATCAACGTTGACCGACAGGCTGAAAAACGGTGAAGCACATAAGTAAAGCCTGTGATGTTGTTATGTGTAGGAAAAGGCACAAAATAACCCAAAGGCCCGCATACGTGTGGAACGAGGATATGAGCACATTGAGAGCGAATGCCATAAAGCGAGACGCCTCTACCAAAGGAGCCAAGGTACGTCACATCATACAAGATTTCGAAAAAGTTTCAAAAGGAAACATAAAGAACTCAAGAAGGCTATCAAAAGAAGTATGTCTTCGAATTTAAAGAACTATGTGAAAAGGTGGATGAGAATTCTTGGGATGACGCGTATAAAATAGTGAAGGCGAAACTCAGAGGGGGAAAAGTCAAGCACCAACCTGTCCGATCCTCATAGAAAAAGTGGTGAAAGCTCTTTTCCCAACGCAAGAACCATGGTCGAGTAGAACGATTCCAGCCATGATGGAATCTGCAATTGTAGAAACGAAGGAGGCAATGGAAGTGGCGGAGAGATTTGGCAACGCAAAGGCTATAGGACTTGATGGCATCAAGGCACTGAAAATTGCCATCAGCCATAGCACGATGTCCGAATGAAGGAGTTTTCCCGAAAGTATGGAGGAAACAGCAGCTGGTTCTTCTTCCAAACCGGATGGAGAGCCGAGTGCGTATCGCCCACTCTGCATGAACGACAGGATGGTCAAAATACTGGAAAGATTGCAAAGTGACGGACATTGTGGTCAAAGGCATAGAAGAGACCGGATGGATGTATGGAAGAAAAAAATACTGCGCAGTTCTTACGCTGGACGTGAAAAACGCTTTCAACTCGGCATACTGGCCACATATACTAAGAGTACAGAGATATACAAGAAAGTTGATGTCATTCAGACATCGTGCTATTTGTCTGACAGACTACTGTTGTACACGGTGACAGGTGGTGTACCACAAGGCTCCGTACTAGGCCCACTACTTTGGAATGTGTTGTATGACGGGGTGTTACGATTACCACTGCCAAAAGAAGCATAGATAATTGGCTATGCGGACGATATCGCTATAACGATCGTAGCTAAAGAACTCTTGCAAATACAGAACATTTGCAATGGGACCGTGTCGAAAATTAAAGACTGGCTTACGGGTAACAAGCTGCAGCTCGCAGGTGGAAAAATCATCAGGTGGATAAAATAAGGCTAAAACACGAAAAGGCGAGTAAAAAGTGGAGCGAAAAAGAAATCCAGAGTATACTGGATATTTTGCAGGAATCTCCAGAAGTTTTTCTTCAACGATCAACTGTGAATTAATGGTCTTTGAAACCACAAAAAAGACGTTCATTGTTGATGGTAAATATTTGCAATTGCATAATTTTGCAAACTCAGATAATAACTACTCTTACCAACTGAAGAGCACTTAAGGTATAAAGTCTTCGGTAGATACTAACGATGTTAAAAAAGCACTGGAAGAATTTGGTATTCATTCAGTAGTAAATATTTTAACAGATCTTCAAAATATAATAAAATATAATTGATGCTAAATTCAAAAATTCTAAAGAAAAATGAAATGCATCCCATTTAAAATTTAAAATATCTGCTCCATCGCAGACTTCTCTCATAAGAAATTATCCAGAACAATGCACCAACTGCCAAGAGTAAGGACATGCGGGAGCATATTGCACACTACGCAGTGTTTATATTCTTCATACTTCAAAATTCTTAGAAAAAAAGAGGATTTTAATTAAAGTTGTAGCAATTGTGGGAAAATCACACTGAAAACCATGTATATAAAGACTTAAAAACAAAATTGTCTCCCAGTATTCAAGTATTGAAATCCCCATCCATATCTCATCTTAAGGAAAATCTTAAAAACAGTGCTACACAAACTACTACTACGCAAATGTGGAGGAAGGCAACATTGCAGAAGTGCAATTGCCCCCAAACCACCCAAAAATCAAATGTTGCAAACCCTTTTAAGTCAAATATAATATTAGCATACTGAACATTTGTACATATATGAAATGCCTACGGTGTTAACCAACACACATTGGAACTCCTTAGATTTCTATTTAGATATTGTCAGAAACTCATCTTAGGAATAAAAAAATTCTTTTTACTGGAATTTAGACTTTATGTTATAACAACAGTGTTGGTTAGAAAACGATAAATCACCGCGCATTATAATTTCGTGCAAAAATACTTTAAAAAAATCGCTACGGGAACTTAAAGTTGACGGCTACCGTCATTTAAAAGTACAGACATCAAATGAAATAGTTTTCTTAGAACGCAAGGTCATCGATTTCTATCAGGTGGAAATTACAATGCAATACACATGCCTTGGGTCTCACGACTAATTAATCCCACAGCTATATCACAATAATCTTGACATAAAATCTCCTGGTAAGACGGCATATTGGCCTAACGATCATAACAAAATAACGGATTTACTTGATTTTCGTATAGTCAAAAATAATATATAAAAAAAGGAGTCTCCTGTTTTGTGGAATGGATAGAGCACACTTATATCCCAATCGTTGGAGATGATTTCCTCCGACCAAGCTATTTATCTGTCCTTCGCCGTCGCGTTTCAATAGCTCGGTCGGCATTCCATCGGCCCGTCGCTTTCTTGTTCTTGACATGGGTAGTTGCTTCTTCATGGTCGGGCAATGGAACGCTTCATCGCCATCGATTGGGGAATTGGGTTCGCCTTCTCCTGTCGTTATACTTTTACTGCTACTCAGCAGGCTGGATAAGTGTCGCCGCATCTTTTAGTAGAATTTTCGAGCATTACCCCTGTCGGCAAGCTTGTCAAGCTCTTCATACTCACGCAAATGCCATCCTGCTTCCCTCTTCAACTCTCAATATCCATCCCATCCCGCGCGTTGTGGTCGATTGTAACGTTGCGAAGTAGCCAGTCTGTTTCTTAACGCTACCACACGGGGCTCCTCGTCATACCAGCTCCTCTTTTGCATTTGCTTGAAATGCTTTCCCACAGTTCCCTTATACCGAGTTCTTGCCCGATAGAAAATCGTTTGGCTGTCTGTTGCTTTTCGACATCGAATCTTCATTGTATTGACGTGCGATTTTTCCTGCACAGAGGCATTTGTGTACCTTGGCTGCAACAAGATAGTGGTTCGAGTCTATGTGAGGCCCTAGGACGTACAGACGTTTAAAACACTGGAGACGTTTTTTCCATCTATCACAACATGAACGATGGTTGTTAGCTTTTCGATCCAGCTACAGCCAGGTGGCTTGTTGAATTTTTCTCTACTGGAACCTAGTACTACAGATGATGGGCCCTGGCAAAGTCGACCAGCTTCAACCCTTTTGAAGATGTTTCCTCTTAGAGGCTGAATTTACAGGTTGTTGTGCAAAAGATATCTTATTTGCCCACTCTGGCGTTCAAGTCGCCAAGAAAGTCATGGGGGTAGGAGCAGCAATCACTCACAGAAGGCATCTGTGGTCACATCGTCTTCTCATCTGTCGGGGCGCGAGTGGAAATCAGCGATATGTTAAAAAACTTCGCTTTGATGTGGATTGTGGCTAGACGTACATCCACCCGGGTGAATGACAGTACTCGGCGACAGACTCTCTCTCCCACAACGAATCCCACACAACCTTTGCTATCCTTTATACGGCCACTGTAGTAAATACCACAAGGACCTACTCGTCTCAGTCCTTGTCTCGTCAATCGTATTTATTGGACGGCGGTGATGTCAGCCTTCTCCCTAGCTAGGACATTACCAGCATGGTGCGGCACCTTCCCAATTATGAACCGGATATTCCTGGTGTATGCGCTCAAATCGTAGTCCTTAAGTCGTTTGCCAACTTCACACCATGGTCGTCATCAAAAGGGGGTTGAGGGGATCCCCTACCTTTTCACTTTAGCTCGCCTTCAAATGGATATTCTTAGGCTACCCAGAGGACAATTGGTCAAAGACCGAAAGTCGTGAGCTGCTTGAGCCGATATGTAAAATATTCGGTTCTGGCCACTTCCAAGTGAATGGCGATTAAAGAAATTTCCTCACTTGGGTGAACTTCTACACATGACTCTATCCACCTCTTTTAAGACTTCCCCTCCTGAAATTATTAGAATCATAAAAGAACTTAACCGAAAACTGTCGCAAGGACAGAATAATATTACCATAAAAATGCTAATTGAGTCAAATATTGCTGTAGAGGTGGTCTCATCAGGGCAACTCTTACCTTCGAATACTATCCAAATTCATGAAAAAGTCACAGATTATATTGGTAAATAAACCTGAGAAAGAATTAACACAGCCAAATTCATATACACCATTAAGTCTTGTCCTTCTAAAATATTTGAAAAAGTGTTACTATCAAAGACGTCTCTTTTCCTTCACGAAAATGATATACTAGTAATACCAGCGCACCAATTCGAGGTTCGTAAAAAACATAACACGATAGAGCAAGTAAATAGAACTACTATCGAAATAAGAAAACCAGAACCAAACCAACAGAGTGGTTCAGGCATTTGGTAAGGTGTGGCATGAAGGCCTTTTATATAAGACTAAAACCATTCTGTTTTTAGATTTGTATAAAACATTGGAGTCTTATTTAAGATTCTGATGAACGATAGATAAGGGCTGGCGTACCACAGGGCAGTGTTTTAATTCCTACTCTATACAACAGATATTATATATAGCAGATCTTTCAATAGCTAATAATATATTGACATCAGTTATTGTGAATAACACAGCTTTTTGAGCCGCAACAAATGCAAAAATAATAGCATCAAGAATATTAGCGGAGCACTTAAGTTTTGTCGAGGAATGGGTACCCAATGAACCAAAGTGTAAGCATACTTCATTTCAGCTAAAGCCAAAAATGTGCCCGGCAGTAAAAGTGAACAATAGCTACGAACAGCGACTGATTTTTATTTATATAAGTTAAGATAGCAAGTGTAGCTACATCTACAATTTCTTTGGCTGCAGTGAGCGGCTTGATCTTTTACTCAATAATGAGCATCATTATCACTCATCGCATGCGTTAACATAACAACAACAAGCACAGCTTCTCGGGTGTGCGCTGCTCTATTTCATACTCGAGCATAGCAACAACGATGTCGTGCTCCAATGAAGTACCAATACATTACGCTCCACTAGCGGATAATGGAGTAAGAGCTCAAACCGAAATGCGGCACTTAGGAAAATGAGGAATAATTATTGCCAAACTCTACTAATTACGCTCAAGACGCAATGCGACAATCGGTAAAGACTCAAATGGTAATATAGCACTAAGGGAAGTTGGAAATAGTTGTTGCCCAACGTGGGGCCTGCCACTTAACAATCAACCTTAATTTCAATCAGAAGAACTCAACAAGCAGAATTGCCATATAAAGGCGCAAGTGGACATTACTTCTAAAAATTAATAACCTTACCGCGTGTTGAGGCTTACTTACCAGTTTCGATTAACCCAACGATAGACTCGGGAAATTTCAGTCCCTGACCTCACCTCCCACCAAATATGAATAATAGACCAACTGCAATGGAAATCGATCCCGATGCTTCCGTTTATCGAAATCACACAGCGCATCAAAAATATTGTTTCATTTCATAAACCAAACAACGACCAATCTCAACCTAACGTGATGTTGTCACAGAAACAACACGCACAACTTCACCAAGTATTTAAACGCTCTCGTGATCAGTCTGGTTCTTTCAAAACCCCGTATTCAAAGGCTCAGAAGGTAATTATATGACARAAGAAGTAAGTTCCGATTTTGACGGATCTGATACCTGCGAGGACCATTAGTCCTTATTCGCATGTTGATATGTGCCATCGCGACTACTCAAGTACAACACGCGCTTCCATTGATTATTTAGAAACCGAAATTAATCATTGAAATTAGAATCGCTCCTATCATTCGTCATAACTAAAAYAATGAGTGGCCAGGAGCTGAAATTGCTAATCCATACAGGAACTTCGAAAAATTCCTTAAGGGAATTAAGGTAATGGAAAATCCATTTACATTAAAATCGATAAATGGGGTCAATCTTATAAATAAAAAGTGTTTGATCAATGTCTTTAGTCATACGTCGACGTTTTATTTGCGTACAAATATAACCACGTTCGTCTGTATAATCGGCTATGATTTCCTTAAGGAGATTAATGCTAACATTGATATTGAAGCAGGGTGTTTGCGTTAGGAG
>NW_017537109.1:8143-12744 GCF_001853355.1 Bactrocera latifrons | reverse complement strand
TACCATATAATACGAACGTAGATATCATCACCATCTCCGATGACCCAATATTTTCGAAAAGTTACCCTTATCCAATTTCAGCAGCTGAGTTTGTCAACGCAGAAATCGAATCTCTTCTGAAGGATGGCATAATTCGTCAGTCGTGTTCTCCTAATAACTCAAGGGTACATGTCGTCACTACAAAGGGTCTGGACGAAAACGGAAAGCTACGTATGATCATAGACTTTAGGAAAATTAACAAAGAAACTATCCCCGATCGGTACCCCATTCCTGATATATCTGTCATTCTGGCAAATCTAGGCAAGTCATTATATTTTACCACTCTAGATCTAAAATCAGTGTTTCACGAAATTAATTTGCGAGATGAAGATAGACCAAAAACAGCATTTAATAAACAACGGAAAATATGAGTTTTGTCGCTTGCGGTTTAGCTTAAAAAATGCGCCATATAAATCACATTTTAATGAAATTAGATTCAGCTGGTATGCGAGTTTCACCAGAAAAATCCAAATTCTTTCAGACAGAGGTGGATTGTTTGGGATTTTTAGTTTCGCAAAATGGTATTAAAACATGCCCTAGCAAAATCAGGATATCATTAACTATAAAACTCTCGAAACCTCACGCTCTTTACAGTCTTTTCTAGACCTTGCAGGGTATTATCGTAGGTTTGTTTGGGACTACGCTTCTATAGTTAATAGGGTGGGTCGATTCCGGACTTTTTTCGATTCGGGATTTCTAATAGTGCGAAAAAGTTGCCTTAGTACTTCCTGATTCCAATGAAACCTTTTGTTTTGAGATCGGATTGCATCTTCAACCCGTGAAATTCAAATCGTGAAATTGTCTACCCAGCGCCTGAAATACGCATCTCATGGCAAAATGTATAAAACAAAAGTTATTCGTCACGTCATTTGCTACCGAAACGGAAATGGTCGTAGGACGAACCGTTCCCGAGATACGAGCGAGATTGCGGCGCGCCACAGCGCAAGGTGAAAATTGGCTTGCGGCCACACTTCTTGACGAAATGTCCTGTGTTTGGCATGTATCCGTACAACCTCTCTGAGTCCCAGTTACTTACTTACCAGGATGTTCTTTTGTGTTATCAATTTGAAAGATTTCGTATAGGGCGACTCCGAGGCGGTAACTATGAACCTAGGAGTAGTTTCACACACCAGAGTTGTACAAATGCTCACCACATACCATAGAAGAAGTTTCTGATTCTTAACCAAATGTTTTTAAGGAACGCAATAGGTTTGAGCTCTAAAAGAGACGACTTTGTCTCTTCTGCCGGAAAATTATTTGACATCGCTKCTTACAAATGCATTTATTTTTCTTCTTGCACTTGTCCAAAGGAAAGGAAAGTTCCTATCAATGAAAAACCATTTCTCTTGTACCAGAGAACCAGAAGGATTGGTCGCATTGGAAGTGTTGATATACCTGAAACAAAAAAGATTACAAAGAAAAATGAACGTAAAGAAAAGCTTTCAAAACGTTATTCAACGTCAACACTTACCAGAAAAGTATCAGCTAGAACACGTGACCATTCACATCAGCCAGACCCTCATACAGGCGACAACAATGTAGGTGCGTCGCACATGGATTCTTCCAAAAACGATGCTGATGATGAATTTTCTCTTCCATCCTCTAAAACCAAACAAAACACACTAGTATTAGAACACACAGCTTTAGCTGCCCAAAGATTTGGAGTAAGTGATAGAACAGCGGCCTTGATTGTTTCATCTGCTTTTCTGGATGCCAAAAAAGCAGGTTTGATAACAGAGGATCAGGCTAGCTTTGTCACTGACAAATGCAATATTAGTCGGGCAAAAAAAAAAAAGTGTTGGAGATAAGCTCCAAAACACCGAAAGTATTGACTCTGTATATGGGCAGTATTTTGACGGCCGCAAAGGCAATATACTTTCACAAGTCAGCGAAGGTGAAAAGTACTACCGCGACACTGTCAAAGAGGAACATATTTCTCTTATAGCGGAGCCTGGTTGTCATTACTTTGGCCACGTCACCTCTCCTTCCGGGTYARCTGAGGATGAGACGCAAGCTATATGGCAACATTTACAAGACAATTCAGTTGATGTGGAACATCTAGAAGTTGTCGGTGCAAATGTCACCAACGCGAACACAGGTTGGAAAGGTGGAATCATTCGGAAACTAGAAGAAATAATAGGTAAGCCATTACAGTGGATTATTTGTCTTCTACTTTTCAATGAACTTCCATATCGTGCTCTTTTTGAACACATAGATGGTGTCTTAAAGAGTCCAAATACATTCTCTGGCGATATAGGTAAACTGCTCCCTGATTGTGAGAAGTTACCTGTTGTCAAATTTGAAAGTTTTCCATCCTGCCAATTACCTTCCGAGGTTATTAAGCCGACCAAGCTTATCTCTATAAAACGTTAGAAGCTGTTATTTCCGGTCAATGTTCCTCAGATTTAGCGTCGATGCATCCAGGTAACATGTGCAAATCTCGCTGGCTCACCTGTGCAAATAGAATTCTGAGATTATACATTTCTAGTCACAAACCAACAAAAGAAATAAAGATTTTGGTCAAGTACATACTTACAGTTTACTCACCTTTGTGGTTGGCAATAAGATTCAACAGTTCAATCAAAGATGGCTCGCGCCATCTCTATGCTGCAATTCAAAGGTCGAGATACTTACCTGCTAAACTGCACAAGGTTGTCGATTCATCCATTCAACAGAATGCTTTCTTTGCTCTTCCAGAAAACATTCTCCTTAGTATGATGAYTGACGAACGGATAGAAGTCAGAAAGTTGGCCCTTGACCGTCTTCTGGCAGCCAGAGAAGCCGAGTCAGGGTTAGATGTAATAAAGTGCCAAAGCTGAATTTCTAAGGTAATAATTATTACGATATGATGAACTGGAAGACTATTACCTTGACTGGTCCACCAGTTCTTTGTTCAGTTTCTAACGAAGAACTCATAAAAGGGCTGTCGGGTAACACTGCAGAGGTATAGAAATTTAGTGAATTCAGCTCTCACACCGTGGCAGTCGAGTGAACCGTCAAACTGGTGATAGAGGCATCTTCTAAAGTTGTTTGCCCCCAATCTCGTGATCGTTTTATACGCTGCCACTGAAATCTAGGCAACAAGTGCCAAAGTTTAGTACAAAATCTGATTTTRTCAATAAATTTGWCACAGATTCAGACTAAAACAAGCCTGACATATGGTTGGTTGGTTCGGTTGTGCTTGGGAGGAACCCGAAGAGTAGCCACCTCCACGCGGTGGGTTCTGGTTGACCAATACAGGTTAGCTGAGAGCTGCAACAATTTTCACCTTGAGCTGTGGCGCGCCGCATTTTTGGTCGTATCTCGGGAACGGTTCGTCCTACGGCCATGATCACATATACCATTTCGGTAGCAAATTACGTGACAAATAACTTTTGTTCTATACATTTTGCCATGAGATGCGTATTTCAGGCACTATTAGAAATCCCGAATCGAAAAAAGTCCGGAATCGACCCATCCTAATAGTTAAGCCACAAACTAAGTATTTGCAAGGTGAAAATGGGCACGTCGCAGCTAGTAAATCAAAACATGTTCAGATAATACTTTATTCGGATGCAAAGCATGCAAATTAAAACTATCCGGGCATCAGAAGACGTTCTTTTACTGTACCCAGGTTTTAATAGGCCCTTTGAGTTGAGCGTTAGGAGCTGTATTATCGCAATATAAAAGCCTGTCACGATGATTTCACGCACGCTCTCTAAAACCGAGCGAAATTACGCAGCAAATGAGCGTGAATTGCTTGCCATAGTGTGAGCGCTTAAGACGCTTCGGCATTACCTTTATGGTGTTAAAAATATTCCCATTTTTTACAGATCAGCAGCTCCTTATATTCTCCATTTCAGAAAAAAATTCCAATGTAAAAATGAAGAGATGGAGTGCTTTCATCGAGGAATTTGCGTCCACATTTCATTATAAACCAGGGAAGGAGAATAAGGTAGCTGATGCTACAGTTTATTAATAACTTAAGCAAATCAATGGACACAGCGCATACCGAAGAGTCTGCTACCAACTTCATTGAAAGAATAGAGTATCCCGTAAATCGATTTAAAAATCAAATAATATTAACAAAGGGTCCATCTTTACACAAAAGTACAACAATTGTATTCCAAAAATTCGTTCGTCATACAATCTGTTATGACAAGGCTGAACATTTAATACAATGTTTAAAAAAGTAATTAATCCCATACCACTAATGCAATTCCCTGTCTATCTGCCAATCCTAGGGGAATTACAAAACATTCTCGTGTCTATTTTTCCTGGTATAAAATTTCGACATACCGAAACAGTTGTTATTGACCTAATCAACAAAACCGATCAACTTGAAACCCTCGTTACAGAGCATAACCGAGCACATCGCTGCTTACAAGAAAATTTCCAACAAATAATACGCGATTATTTTTTCCCCGATATGAAAAAAATTTTGAAATCCAAATCAGCGTAAACCGTCCAACCTCGAAATCGGCAAAACTCCTATCCCCTCCATGCCAGGCGAGATCTTACACGTCGACATTTTTTTTAATCAGCTTTTATTAGCTTCACTTGTATGTATGTATGTATGTATG
>NW_017537109.1:1797-6508 GCF_001853355.1 Bactrocera latifrons | reverse complement strand
TTCTTATAAGTGCAAAATGAACTGACTGTTTTATTTGTATTTTTTTCTTTATTGGATTTAATAAAGTTTAAAAAATAACTATAACTTTAAAGTCCAAACTGTTTTCAATTAGGCAGACAATAGCGTGGCCAGTGCATCCCTTTTTGCTTTTGCCTCCCTTTGTCCCGATGTAGTCGTATCTTCGACTATTTGGGGCTCAGGATGTGCTTTTTCTTAATCTATTTCATCGACTAAGGAGCATTCATTTTGAATTATTATGTTATGAACAATCATTCATGCTATTGCAATTAATTTTGGCATATATGGACGTTGAGCTTCGATGTATTTGAGAATTATAATTTTTTTTTTTAAACACCAAATGCCCGTTCCAAAACAACGCGAATTGAAGACAGAATCGCATTGTATTTTGACTGCATTGGTGTTAAGAACCCGTTATCACGATAGGGCACCATAAGGAACAATTCTAATGGATACCCTCCATCGCCCAACAAATGATAATAAGAACAGATTTTAATCTCCTTGCTAATTATAGCTTTCCTGACAAAGCCCCTTTGCCAAACTGATGCGTCGTGGGCATGCACCTGGACAGCCGATAAATGCATCTATAAACCGCATTCGACTATCTAAGACAGCCTGAAAAAATTATTTCCAGGCTATAATTATTATCATACAAAAAAGTAAATTTTTTGACCTGTGTAATGATAGAATACGTTCCCTTTCGGTTGCGATAGCTGATTTCATCTTTGATTGGCTTTGAAATTGGAATATGAGTTCCGTCGATGCATCCAATTACAAAAAGATTATACCGCAGGTTTGTAAATTCTTCATTTACTTGTTTTTGTTCCGCTGCAGTTTTGGGAAATTTGATTACATCTCCCTTCAAGGGCAAATCATTTTAATTTTTTTCAGAAACATCTTATATGCGAGGCCAGCTGCCACACCACACCGATCGCTGACATCTCTGAAAGAGCAATTATTGCTTAGCTTCCAAATTGTTATTTGTAAAGCTTTTTTCAATGCCCAGTTTCAGTTGAATTCCACCAATTTTTCACCGCTCTCACCTTCCCTAGACTTCCACTAAAAAAATAAGTTCAGCCATTTTCGAGACAAACGAAAAGCGAATAAGTTTTTTATACCTTCACTTAATTTTATTACACCATCCTCAAATAAGATATACTTGCTTTATACATATTTGAGATATCATAAATTCAACCGAAGAAGCTTTCTTTTATATATTGAAAATCGTCAACCAAATGCTGATTTCATTAATATTTGATATTGATTAGATATGCACGCGAACACATTTTAAAGCAATTTTATAAATAATAAAATATAAGGTTTGCTATAATATTATTTGTAGTATAATATTTTCTTTCCGCCTTTTTGCTCTATAAATGTTAGGGATTTAGTTCAAATACTCGTATGTGTTGTTTCGTTCGTTAATCTATTTCCATCTAGACGAAAACTTCAGAATATTCCCCTCGTAAAAGCCTTTCTCCTTATGTACGAAGAGCTGGTACAGTCACTTTCACAACCTTCTTTTGAGTTCAACTTTATACCAACAAGGGCATTCGCCATGGACAAGAAGAAGTGGTAATCACTTGGCGCTATATCCGGGCTACATGGTGGATGCGATAAAACATCCCATCAGAGCTCCCGTAGCTTCTCACGAGTCATCAACGAAGTGTGTGGTCTGGCGTTATCCTGGTGAAACACTACTTCCTTTTGGCCAATTCTGGACGCTTCTGGTCGATCGCCTGCTTCATGCGCTCCAGTTGTTCGCAGTAGTTGGTTGAATTAAGCGTCTGGCCATATGGGAGCAGGTCTTCATGACCTGCGCATGATTCCCTTCCAATCCCACCAAACATACAGCAAAACCTTGCTGGCTGTCAATCCCGGCTTGGCCACTGTTTGAAACGATTCACTGGCCTCCAACCACGACCGTTTTCGCTTGATATTGTCGTATGTGATCCCTTTATCATCGCCAGTCACCATACGCTTCAAGAATGTGTCGAGTTCATTCCATTTCAGCAGCATATCGCAGGTGTTGATTCGGTCCAGAATGTTTTTTTGCGTCAAATTATGATTCACCCAAATCAAGCTTTTTTGTGTATCCAGCCTTCTGCTACTGGTTTAAAATGGTTAGGTAACTCCTAACTCTGGGTGAGGTTGTAAGATGCCACAACCCGATGTTTTCCATGATTTGATCGGCATTTGTCGTCACAGGTCTTCCGTCGGGTGGTTATTCATGGTGCCGTTTTCACCCGCTCAGAATCGTCGAAACCATTCCTCCTCAGTTCGAAGTGATAGAGTACCATCCCCCAAAACACCATTTATCTCATGGAACGTTTCTCTAGCGGATTTGCCTTTATCGCTGGAAAACTTTAAAATAGTGCGAATTTCAGCGTTAATGAACGGATGCGCATGAGTCTCAATTGTAAGTTGACTCCTAATTATGCAGACATTTTTGTCAAAGAATTTATGTTGTGTTAACTCCTCCCACCGAAATTCCAATCGTCCCCGATTGGTCTTTATGTTTGAATTACGGATTAATGCTGGCAATGGTCTCAGGCTGTGAGCTTCTAAGGCAGTAAAGTTTTAATTGTTAATTTTTATTGTATCATTAAAAATATTACTAAAAATTATCCATTTAAATGTCTCATTACATTATTACGTATAGTTAAATTTCCTTGAAAGTTAGTTAGTAAAATTAATCCTGTTTTTAGTTCTTCGATGTTTCTTACATGCTCAGTATTTGTAACAATATTATACAATCATAATCCGATCAAATTTTTAATACAAGTTTCGTTTTGTAAATGTTCAATTTAGTCTTGTTTGCATATTTTTACATAATTTATTTTGTTACAATCATTTTCTACTCCATTGTAATTTTCATTACATTTCAAAACGTTTTCAAATTTTAATTTAAAAATTTTTCCATTTATGCTTATTGGTTTTATTAAAATGCATATACAGATTTCATTGTTTTTTGTACTTTTATTACATAAATTTGTAAATTTTGTTTCATAGCGATTTGAATATTTGCAAAGTTTAATGATTCTTCTAAAGAATCAAACGGAATATTTTCTTCAATAAATATGCCATTTATCTTGTTTGTTATGCTTGGTTTGGTAAGATGTATTGCTCTGTTAATGTTTTCAATTTCTTCTTTTATTATATCAATTTTAAATTTATACCGAAGTATTAGTGAGGTTCGAAATTCATTGCTATTTTGTAGTGTTTTTAATATGCTGTTGCTTACTTGGGTAATATTTTTAATTCTTTCAAACTCGTTTCTATTAATTACTGATGCTGATTATTGTTTTCTATGTTTTCTTAGAATTTACTATTGATCGCTAAAAGGTCATCATGGTCAGGATTTCCCGCAATGCATTTCCATGCTGATCCTATAAAATTTAATGACCTCTATATTTTGGTGTTATAATGTTGATAGTAATATTAGTTATTTTAATTTCTTCTGCAATGAATGGGGGCAAGGGATGGGAAGGCGGGACATTTTTTGTGAAGGGATATTTATGTCATCTAGAATTATGGAGTATGCGGTAAGGTTGATGAGGTGAAGGATCCTGTTCCAGACTGTACTTTCCCGATGTCATTTTCGATGGTAACGATATCGGATTGAGAGTAATCGAGTACGTAAACCGAAGCTTAGAAAAGGATGTGAAGGGTTACGAAAATTAGTATTCTAAAAGAATATTGGATTATATTAGTTGTATTGTATGATTCACGCGAGCTCTCCACTGCAGGAACCCGTTTGAAATTGATCAAGTCCATTGTAATTTTAGCTGTAGAGTTAATTTTTGTTTTGCATCGGCTTTGTAATTGCTTCTGCGCTAGCTCCATAGAGAGTTCTTTCAAAAATATCTTACGCTTTTCAGACTTATTGGTGTTCCAAATAGGGTGACTAAGATCAAACAGTCTGAACGCTGCAAGCCCAGCAATATCCAGCATATTATAAAATAATGCCATGGGCCAGCGGTTTGTTTTTCTTTTGCCAGAAAATCCAGGTATCATTTTGTCAAAAGTATCAACATCACCTTTATGCTTGTTATAATCATATATGACTTGTGGTTTTTTTGTTATAGGATTTACATCTTCGCTGGCATGATCAGTTTAAAGCACTAGCACATTTTTCTTCGAATGTGTTGTAAAGCTTACTAATTGCATTTGGCTAGATGAGTTAGCGCTCCCCCCCTCCACATACGTCCTTGGACGATAAAGACACCACACACGAAGACCATACACAAGACAACATCATACAGTTATGCAGTTATACAGCGTATTCACCACTCAGCAGCCCTTAAAAGGATCAGCAGTAACGAGCAACGCCCCTTTTTTTCGATTCCCGTTCGTAGCGACAACACCTTTCATCCGGCGGTCCGTAAGAGTGAAGCGAGTGCTGACCACAACGTGCTTTCTACCAATAAAACAGATTTTATACTAAATACATTTCTAGTGGTTTTTTTTTACAAATCAATGGTGCAACGGTGCAGTGAATTGTGAAGAATCCAGGGTGAGACACCCAATCGCAGCCAGTGTCGTGGAAGCAAAATAAGTGAGTAAACATATGGTCCTTCGAGCCATAGTGACAGGCACTATGGATTTTTAGAAAAGACAATTGTGCGGTCAAATAACCACAAACCAAAATATATAAATAAGTGGTGCCTATAAAAAAGTGCTGTGAAGTGTT
>NW_017537109.1:0-1417 GCF_001853355.1 Bactrocera latifrons | reverse complement strand
GAGAACGGGCGCGAAATAAATTGAAAGCTAAATAATACATATATAGCGGGCGCGAATCAAAACAAAATATACATACATATGTAACTGGAAAGAGCGGGCGCGAACTAACCAAAAAACAAAAAAAAAACAACAACCACACCAAATCAGCACCACCACAGCAAGGAGGGAAGAAGAGCCGAATCAATAGAAGCAAACTAACCTTGCACATTGCCCCCAAAAATCCCCTGGAGGAAAATAAAGTGAGTCGTTTCAATTCCTTCAATATTTCTTTTTCTATTTTACCATGCATGTATATTTAATAACTTAATTTTTGCGGTTTTTATAGAAGATCCGGTAAGAAAAAAATCCGTTGCCAAACTGTTTTTAGTATTCGGTTTATGTCTCGGTAAAAACCGAAATGCCGCTTGAAACAAAAGAGTTTGGTTATATACATATGTAATTAATTATGGATTGCCAATAAATGCTTAACGTTTTGTTGAAAAACACAAAAAATAAAAATCCAAAAAACCAAAAAAAAAAAATCTTAAGCATTTACTTGCGCTCTAATTTCCAGCAATACCCTCTTATACTTAGTCAAGTATAAGCAGGATTGCTCAAAATAAGCATAAGGCACAATTTAAGCAGACAAAAATAAAGAAAATATTAAAGCTTAAACATATAAATACATATATTCGTTCATATGTGTAAATAAAAACAAAAACAAAAAAAAATATATATATATATACATATACATATATATATATATATACATGCATAGATCCCACATATGTACATACATTTGACATATCTTCAACATATGTATACTTACTTATGTATATATATTGCACAAGAGTATAATTTATTCCTCGATATATAACATAATTTATACGAATAACACATATGTATGTATATGTATATACATGTGCGTATACATGTACATTCATACATATCCACAAACAATAGAAGTTGCGGAAATTATTTTGCTAATTTTCTTTTCGCGGTTTCTACTTACTGAAAAAAAAATATACCCTATTTAAATCGGGTATAACTTAAATAAAATAAAAATTTTCTCAATTAAAGCATAAAAAATACGTTATCAAGCGGCGGAAAATTTATTACAATAATATATTAAAATTTAAAAATTTGTACAGTCTTGTATAGTCACGTATGTAAATACGCATTGTGCTTCAAAGTCCATATTGGCATATTTCCCGCAATACCCCTTGGATTTTGGCAAACAAAACCAAGCAGGATTGCGTTTACAATATATTCAAAGTCCATATAGGCATATATCCCACAATACCCCTTGGTTTCTGATCAACAAAACAAGCAGGATTGTGTAAAACAAATCACAGCGTAATACATACGTATGTACATACATGCATATATACAAAGTGCAGTGATCTCTAAAACGAGCTCTCATTTGCACATAATAAAC
>NW_017537108.1:214613-216206 GCF_001853355.1 Bactrocera latifrons | reverse complement strand
GCGGTGTCTACGCCAATCAAGAAGAAGTCCTGCCTATGTGACAGCCACGGTAAAACGTGGACGGTTTCTCTAGTAGTTTATACTTGCTCTCCTCTTGCAACCAGTTCCTACAAAATATTATAGGTTTATTCACCTAACGGTTGTACGTATYACACAAAACTAAACGAGATAGATATAGCGTTATGTATATATATATAAATGATCAAGGTGACAAGAAAAGGTGAAATCCGGTTGACTGTCTGTCTTTCCGTCCGTCTGTCCGTGCAGGCTGAGCCATAACTAAGCACTAAATTAAGATATAATATTGTTATTTGGCAGAGGGGATCGCAGTAGCAAAGACTAACAAGTTCTTAAAAAGGGGGCATGGGCGTATAAAAACTTCTACCGAAATAGCCAACCGACTTAGACAAAATTTAGTAAAACGGCAATCTCAGAMTACAACGACGCCTAGTGTTTCCACATAACACAATTTAAAATTCCATTTGATTCTTTCACTTCCAAGAAATAATTAATGTAACGGAATACAATTTTGCAGTAATAGATAGATCAAATCACACTGCTAATTGGAGAGGTTGCCCTATATATAAAGATTTGAAATCGAAGTTGTGAGAAGGAATTCAAGCACGTCGTAACCAAATGTTACAAACACCCCGTAATGAAATTATAGCAAACTCAGRAAAARGGTCTAATCCTATTACTTCTAACAAAAGTAATATGTAAGGAAGCTATGCAAATTTGGCGAAAGGCAACACTTTGCAAATGCAACTGCCACAAAATCCTCCAAAGAGGTACTGAAACTATGAATATAAATCTTACGCAGTGTATGACACAATTCTTGTAGACCATGCAAAACATGACCCAAGATTTAATAAAATCACAAAATCAAATGTTGAAAAATTTATTAAGTAAAAAATGAGCTTACTAAATATCTGTATACGGAATGCTAATGGTGTTAACCAACACTAATTACACAAACTACAACAATATCACTAAAAAATCGGGGTTGCGACTTARACCTTTCGGCTATATACTGTCCACCTCGTTTTGAAATCACAGAAATCGAATTTAAAGAATTTTTTGGAACACTAGGTCAAAGATTTCTAGCAGCAGATTACAACGCAAAACACACGTATTGGGGCTAACATCTTATTAATCCGAAAGGACGACAGCTGTATCAAACTGTTATAAATAGGCACAATAAACTTGAAATAATATCTCCTGGTAAGCCGACATAATGGCCTAGTGATCGTAAGAAAATACAAGATTTAATTGATTTTGCTGTAATCAAAAATATAGATAAATCACACATAACAGCTGATACATGTACTGATCTGTCTTCTGATCACTCTCCTGTACTAATAAAGTTATATGCATATTCGTTAATCAAAAGTGGGTCTAAGGAATTGACTAAAATAAAAAAAAGAAACAAGTAAGGAAGGGCTAAGTTCGGGTGTCACCGAACATTTTATACTCTCGCATGATAAAGTGATAATCGAAATTTCAGGTGTGGTTGTGAACCGATTTCACCCATATTTGGTACATGTCATCACGGTGTTAAGAAAATATTATATACCGAATTTCATTGAAATCGGT